>NC_055993.1:140054132-140356376 GCF_018446385.1 Zingiber officinale
TAAAAATCGGGGTGACTTGGAGGCAGCTATTGCTTGCTACGAAAGGTGACATCCAAGTTATTTTTTTGTTTAACATAACTATAATGGTTCATTTCTCCTGCTTCATAATTATTGTGGGTATTTTGTTTTCCTGTATCAGGTGCTTAGCTGTGTCTCCAAACTTTGAAATTGCCAAAAATAACATGGCAATAGCTTTGACAGACCTTGGGACTAAGGTCAGTTATTTATCTCAGTCTGCGTCATACATATTCTAAGTGCCTTTGCAGTGTGCACCTCCAAAATCAGTTGGGCCCTTGTTGTAATACTCGTGCTATATTTTTATTTTGCTTTTCTCCAGGGTGTCATTTTCTGGCCTCTGTTGGTGTTCCACTTTTTCATGCTTAAAAGATTGAGTATACATGTTCCCCATGTCAAAGAAATTAAAATCTTTTAATGCATTTCAAGTAGAATATCCATTCAGATGGATTATCACTAATTCCATATACTTTCTTAGTTAATGTGGCATTGATTCATGCTAGTCTCTCCCAACTATATCGAAAGCCTGTTGTTTCATGTTTTACAAGATTTGCATGATAGTCAACAGGTATGCTCCAGAAAGTAAAAACAAGGAAAAGATATAGGACTGATGTGTTTGAAGACCTAAAAAAAGGATTTTAGTTCTGAATTTGCCCATTCAAGTTTTTAAATTCACAATTCACCCTCCCATCCATTTTACCGCAGTCACTGTGATTAACGTCCCTCGTGATGGTCCTAGGACGGGTTGATGAGGGCAAGCGTAATCGCCTTTTGCCCAATAGGAGTTAATATGCAGAAATATCTTTAGTTGAATGTTTTTTTGTGACATAGTTCTGGTTGGATACAAGGTTCTGCTAGATAATAATTCTATGTGCACTAATGCATTAACCATCTCACTGGCTCAGTTCAGGAAGCATTTCAGGATTTTCCTTTAATAGTAGCCAAAAATATCATACTAGCTTGGTACATGTCAGTTCCTTTCAACAGTTTTGTTGTGGCTCTGGTTACTCTTCAAAAATATAGCTTAAAACTTTAGTGGCCTCTCTGTACCCATTTGGTTCTTATGTATGTACCTAATTCTAAATTGCAATTTTGAAGCTTTCTATAGAATTTGCCACAGTTCTTTTACACATCTGAAGTGCAGCTAACATCATGCTGCTGCTCACAAAGGATGTTTAAAAATGTTAGGTCATTTGATAATCAAGCTGTGAAGTTCTGCAATGACATAGAGTGATGGCTTATTTTTAGAATGATACCTGATTACAAGCCTGATAAATATGGGATATCAGCATTTACTACCTCAATAGGTTTTTCATACGATGTGTGTTTCATCAATTTACATCCACATAAACATTATGGACTTTGTTGGTTCTTACACGGCTGACCAAGTGGGCAATGTGATTGTTGGAAGTTGGAATAACTTAATAAAATTATTTTTTATTTAATTCATAGTTTAATATTGTTATAATTATAACTTCCTTTGACAGTTGTATTGCTTCTAATCTCCCTTCAATTAACCCATGCAATTTCCTAAAATTAATGGACTTGTATCTAAGTCAAGATCTATAGTTATAACAGCACCACTGAGACTGGATGATGACAGTTAAATGAGGTTTCTGCATCTGGGAACAATCTTTGCTTCTGTCTTGTTTCATTATTTTGATTTCAATGTTCTGTTCCTGTTAGTTGTTTTTTACGTGATCAAAGTTCTCATAGCATTGTTCTATGTACCCATTTTCATAATTCCTCTGAGATTCTGTTTTCCTTATCTGTGGCTCGTGCACTTTATTTTATAATCTTTTTTCTTGATGTATCATCAGCATAATTTGAACTTGGACTGAAAATTTGAAGTGAAGTCCAGCAATTCGGAATTTGGTAGGATTTGTATGGTTAAAGTAGTTTCAATTTTGTAAAAGTTCCTGTAGGCCAGGATTCTTTTACCTTGGTATTGATGCTTTTTCCTAGTTCATGCCTGTGAGAATCAGGTTACAATGGAACAACTCACCTAAAGCACTAGAATAAAATTTGCACTGCCATGTCTCAGCTGTTGAGGTGTACTTTAGGAAAATCTTAAGAAAAAAATGAAAGTTTTTGCAAGGATCGCACCTTGAAACCATATTATGCCTTAATCAGGATGTAACACTGTAGAGTAGATATCCTCACTAAAAATCATGCAGTCTCTTATATTTGTCTTTACATTAATTCATTAGTCAATGATTATATTACAGAGGAATTGTCTGGTGGACTCATCTATGTGAACAGGTTAGCTCTAGACTTTATCAGCTGTGCATAATTTACTGATTAAAAGAAGGAATCTTGTTTTATTGGTCCCACAGGATAATAGTTCAAATATCATGTTCCTGGACTAATTTTACATATTCATCTAGTCTTGTTGAAGATCAATTGTCCTGATAAATTGAATCTTTAGTCCTACAAATTAATATTAAAAATTGAAGAAAATAGAATATCGGTAGATCCTTTCAATTTTGAATGAGGCAAGTGTTTGACTGAATTTGGTAATTAGCCTAAAAACTTAAAAGTGAGTTCTCGATGAGGCCGATATTGTTGGCGCAGCGGGACCGGCAAGAGGGGAGTGAATTGCCTGCAAAATAAAAGTATACCCTCCTCGATTATTTCAACTCAAACAGTGCAATAGTAATAAAGTAAATTAACAGAAATAAAGAAAAAGAATTCAACAATTTACTTGGTTACAACCAAGAAGGTTGTTAATCCAAGGCAATAGGAAAAGCTCTGAAAGATCTCCTTCTCTGAAGGCGGAGAAGCCTTTTACACTTTGGAAGCTTAGAACTATTGTTAGGAATGACTACAGAGTTGATTTTCGTTAGTTCCCGAATAGCTGTTCGAGACCCCTTTATATAGGGGTTCCAAGACTTATCCAGTTCACTTGATCTTCGGAATCAGGATTTGACTCGAGAGGGATCGGTTGACCGATCCCCAGGTTCGGTCGATCGAACCTGCGTACTGCCTAGCTTTCCGTCCAGATGCAGTCTGTGTGGATCGAGCCTGCGTTCGGTCGACCGATCCCATTGTTCGGTCGACCGATCAGCCAACGGTCTCTCCCTGAGATGGCCCGATCAGCATGCTCGACTAAGTCTCTGGTTTATCTCCGGTTCGGTCGACCGTTCAGAAGGTTCGGTCGACCGATCAGCCAACGGTTGGTTGCTGACATGTCACCAACGGTTGGCTTCTGATGATTGGGGTTCGGTCGACCGATCATGGCTTCCGGTCGACCGAACACTTGTCAAGTCAACTTCCCGGTTGACTTGCTTTGGTTCCGCTCGCTTGGGTGATTGCGGCCAACCGGAATAGGGCTCACCCGAACCCAATTCCCGGCCTTCTCCTCGAGCAGTCTTCCGTCCCGGCTTTACGTCCCTCGAACGTCGCGCACGTTCTTCTCGCCCACCAGTGTACTCTTCCGCAGCTCTCTCGTCCTTCGGACGCACCGAGCCCGTCGGCTCCCTTCTCGTGCCGTCCTTCTCGCTAGCTGTGTCTTCCGCTCGACTTCCTGCGCTCTTGAGCTCATGCACACTTAGAAACAGGGATCAAACACAAAGTAGGACCTAACCAACTTGGTTGATCACATCAAAACATCCACAGGGATCAACAGATATTAACACAAATCTCAAATTAATATTTATCTAGTCTTATTGAAGATCAAATGTTTCTTGATAAATTGAATCTTTAGTCTTACAAGCCAATGTTAGAAATCAAGAAAGTAGAGTATGACATTGCTCTTTAAATTGCTAATGTGGTAAGTGTATAGATACTGAATTTGGTTATCTGCTTGACAAGTCAATTTCTTCTCTTATATTAAGTGCTTCTCTAGAAGGACCTTTAGTGCAACGGTAAAGTTGTTGTGGGACCTTGTGGTCATGGGTTCGAGTCAGAAATAGTCTCTTGAAGTGCAAGATAAGGCTGCTTATAATAGACTCAATAAGATCCGATCCTTCCTCATTGTTGGGAGCTTCGTGCACCATGTTGTTGTTTATATTAAGTATTTCTCTAATCTTCAGGAATCATCTATGCACTAACACTTTGCTTAATTTGTTAATTTAATTATTTTTACAACTATGAAAGTAATTCTGCATGCAGTGATATTGGGCCTTTCTGCTATTGTTAACTTTTTTCTCCATTGAGTGATTACAGATTACAATTTATTTTAAAATTAATTACAGTTTGTTTAACTGATACGTTATATTTTTAGGTAAAACTCGAGGGTGATATAAACCAAGGTGTAGCATATTACAAAAAAGCTTTGTTTTACAATTGGCACTATGCTGATGCGATGTATAATCTTGGTGTTGCATATGGTGAAATGCTTAAATTTGATAAGGTTAGTCTTATTTATACATTACAATATTTTGCATCTTGTGGAAAGTGTGATGAGTTGCTTAATCCTGTACGGGGTGTCATCAAAGCATGGGCCATCTGTAGCTTAATATAGAGTCATCTAACAACTGTCTTTGTTTGTGTTTCCTTTGTTTTACTATCTCTTCTTTCCTGCAAGATACTCTTTGACACTTGAATCTGAATATTCATGAAGGCAATTGTGTTTTATGAACTTGCATTACACTTCAATCCCAATTGTGCGGAGGCTTGCAACAATTTGGGAGTTATCTATAAGGACAGAGACAATCTGGATAAGGCGGTGGAATGTTACCAGGTATGTTCTGTTTTTCAGTCCTCCATATTTAAAAATTTGATATATCTTTATCTGTAGTGTGATATTGCTCTTGATATTTCTGTTGACACTTGGTTATTTTTTCTAGACGGCTTTATCTATTAAACCAAACTTCTCTCAATCGCTAAATAATCTTGGTGTGGTCTTCACTGTCCAGGTATAACCATCTAGATTATGGATCACTTGTCAAATTGTTATGTGAATTTACTATTTTTTTTCAAAAATGACTTCTACCGGTAAGTTGACAGTATTGCAAAAATGACATTCTTCTGTATAGGGTAAAATGGATGCAGCTGCCAGCATGATTGAAAAAGCCATCATTGCAAATCCTACATATGCTGAAGCATACAATAACCTAGGTTGGTTGTGCATCTATTCTCTTCATTTCTACTGTCTTTGGTTTATCACTTAAGATAATGATTTGAAGATGTGTCTTTGCTCTTACCTTTCTGAGATGCTAGGAAGTCCAGAGTGGTTGGCACTTTTTTAAGTTTTAAATGCCTATGGGCTTCCCTTATATCTCTGTCAGGAACCATATGCCCCTTTATGGTAACTAAGGGAAGGTATCTATTTTAGATTTTAGGATTTTGCAAATAGAATCTGACAGAAGATTGTTGTCTGACTAGAGGTGTCTCAGCTCTTCTGTTAGAGGTTTTGGTATAAATATGCAATTCGGTCTAGATTATTTGGTACAATAGTATCCTATACCAGTAGATCTATGTAAATGCTCATATCAATCTATTGCAGTTATATTATATTTCTTTTTGATTTATTTTTATCAGAGGGTTTCCATAGTTATCCTAGATTATTTTGTACTGTAGTATCATATTCGAGGAGATCTATGTAGATGATTATATCAATGGATCACGGCTATATTATATTTCTTGTTGATATCTTTGAGAGTTGCTGTAAGAAATTTCTTTCGTACTCTCACTATATTTCTTGTTTAGGGGTCCTCTACAGAGATGTGGGCAGTATTAATCTGTCTATCGAGGCTTATGAGAGATGTCTCCAGATAGATCCTGATTCACGTAATGCTGGTCAGGTAACATGCTTTTTTGGATTTGTCCGTCTTCATATTCTCATCATCTATATTTTCATACTCCAAGATGTGAATTCTTTGCTTGTTTCTTGACATCCTAAACCAAGTCTATTATGCATATTATTCAAGTGACTTTTGGACTATACCTAGCTCCCATCTGACTAGGGCTAGCATGATGGATTGCTCCTGACACCTAATGTTGACAGTTGGCATGCTGGTTCCAAATCTGTCCTGTTTTTCTCGGGGAGTAAGCATGTTATGGCATCATGTCATGCATACGAATAGAGTATATTGAACTGCCACCTGTCTGGTACAACACTATAACAGCAAACCATTTGTTTTTGTTTCCATTGCAACCAGTTCTTATTGTTTATCTTTATACCCTTTCCCTATTCTCCAGTATGATAATCAATATAATTAAGGTTTGTTGGAGACTTTGATGCAGATGACCATATTATCTCATTTAAATTATTTTGACATATTGTGAAAAAACCAAAAACTTGCTTTATACCTTCCTCTTCACGATGCTTTGACTTTTGAGCATGCCTATGAATCGATGACAAAACTACATGGGTGTATGCAAATGTTCTTTTTGTTTGTGCCTTTTTTTTCATATATAAAATTAAATATCTCTCGGATACTATTATTATTAATTTTATCTTTCTAGTACACTCATCTTAGCATTCTCCTTTTTACGGTAATTTTATTTTGCTTTATTTTTTTTTATTATGCGTTTTTTGTAATTGTGAAAACTATGATCCTTAAAATCGCAGCTGGTCATCCATAATTAAAGTTTTTCCTAAACCAAGAGCAAAAATTAGTTTGAAGAATCAGCTGATCTGAGTCTGCCTGGTTGAATTGGATCTTGATTGACTGAATTTGAGCTGATTTTGCTCAAGATGTTAACTCGCATAGGACCGAGAAATTCTAGTGTAAAGATCAAGGAGATATCATAAATTAACAAACATAGGAAGAAATTGGCTAAAATATGAGAAATGGGCAGAAATAGGTCTATAGTTGCAAATGGGTAGTAAAAGTAATTAAAATAAAAAGAAACATACTGATTGGGGTGGAGAAGGAGAGGCTAGAGTGATGAAGCAGTGGAAGAGATCTACAACTACTTTCTAGAGGCACCATTTTCTTAATATTTGATTGCTTTTACTCTGATGGGATAACCCTATATCTTTAAGTTGCATTGCTGACCTATTTGATTATTACTGTCAATTATCATCTCAATTAACCAGGTACCATTAGGTCAGAGTACCTGGTGAAAATACTTCTTCACTAATCTGTATGTAGTTTTGCAGAATCGACTCTTGGCAATGAACTACATAGATGTGGGTTCAAATGATAAACTTTTTGAGGCGCATAGGTAGTAACAATTTCCTAACCAAAAGTCTTGCTTCATTTGTTTGTTTTTGCATCTTCCATTAGAGTGATTTTTCTTTGAAAGCACTAACTTTTTCATTTTTTGGTAAATTAAATAGAGTTATTTTATTAACTTATTTGGGAAAGGGTTTATCATTCTGATAGTTACTTGTAATTCATAGTTGTCATGTTTTTTTATATAAAGGTTTCATTATTTATCTGGAACTAGGATTAGCATAATATTTTTTGAAGCATATCAATTTCATGTCCGTCAATATTTGCCTACACTTGCTTGAATAAGTTTATTTCTTGGTTGCTTTATGATTTTTCATATACATTATATGGCTTGATTCTAAGTTAAACTGTTGCTTAGGGAATGGGGAAGGCGCTTTATGAATCACTATGTGCAATATACCACTTGGGATAATCCTAAAGACACAGACCGACCACTGATAGTTGGATATGTGTCCCCTGATTATTTTACTCACTCTGTTTCCTACTTCATTGAAGCACCTCTTTCTCACCATGACTATGCAAACTATAAGGTGATTGTATACTCTGCCGTTGTCAAGGTGAAAATTCTCCTTTTCCTTTTATTTCTATTTTTCTCCTTATGTTTGTTTAGTTAAATCATTCTCCTTGCACCTTTTCCTTGTGGACTGTGGCCAAGTCTTTTCCTTTTCTGTTTTTTTCTCTTTAATATTCTTGCCTTTGCATTTTGAATAACCATTTTCCCAGCATTTTGAATATAACCATTTTTCCATTGCTGATTTGTTACTTGGTATGATTCTTTAGGCCGACGCGAAGACACTTAAATTTAAGGATAGAGTTCTGAAAAAGGGTGGTGTGTGGAGAGATATTTATGGTATAGATGAGAAAAGGGTGGCTAGCTTGGTTAGAGATGATAAAGTTGATATATTGGTGGAGCTTACTGGACACACTGCAAATAATAAATTGGGCATGATGGCTTGCCGGCCTGCTCCAGTCCAGGTAGTAGTTGTACTTTTCTTTCTTCATGGAGTTTCCTGTTTCCCTTCTTCCTGCTTTTCTTTCATGTTCATAGCTTAGTAGGATTTAGGTTACCAGCATTCTACTAGCGTGTTGTTCTTATGATTGGTGGTATATGATGATTGTTAGGCAACATGGATTGGTTACCCAAATACAACTGGTTTGCCAACAATTGATTATCGGATAACAGATGAGTTAACGGATCCACTTAATTCAAATCAAAAGTAAGTCTTAAATTATGTCATTTTTAACATATAAAGATTGCCAATTTCGTGCTAATGTTAATGGCTAATTAATGAGGGATAATATTTTTGGCAGGAATGTTGAAGAATTAGTTCGTCTCCCAGATTGTTTTCTCTGCTATACGCCTTCTCCTGAGGCTGGTCCTGTTACACCAACACCGGCTCTTTCCAATGGTTTTATCACCTTCGGAAGCTTTAATAATTTGGCTAAGGTAGCACCTAAAATTATATTATTTATTAATTATTTTTTTTGGAAATTAAAGCTATGATATAATTTTATTTTATTTATATTTGTCAGATAACACCAAAAGTATTGCGAGTTTGGGCAACTATATTATGTGCAGTTCCCAATTCTAGACTCGTTGTCAAGTGCAAGCCTTTCTGTTGCGAAAGTGTTAGGCAGAAATTTCTCTCTACATTGGAGCAGATGGGGTTGGAATCCTTGCGAGTTGATCTATTACCCCTTATCCTTCTTAACCATGATCACATGCAAGCATATTCCTTGATGGATATAAGGTGCAACATTGACTTAACTTTCATCCTTGTACTTTGTTTATGACAAGAAATCATCTTTATTCAGGCAACGCATTAACTGATCTAAAACAACTTTGGCAGCATGTTTATTCGCATTGGCTAATTGTTTTTCATTATCTAATATGTCCTTGTCCTTATTTCTGGTGATCTTCCTTGCCATTTCATAAAAAAAAAGTACATTAAAATCTGATTTATGTTATGTTTTTTTGTTCAAGAAATTAAGCTGTCTTAAAGTGAAGAATTATTTTAAAGTTCGACTAACTTTTTTATGCTTAAGATTTATAGTTTGTTAGGCAAATACAACTTGCTAATGCTTACTAATACGGTGATAAAACCCAAAATGGATCACTTTCTGTTTATACTTTTTTCATTTGGAACTTCCACACATTTACTGTTATCTTTTTATTCAAGTCGAACTTTAGTTGTGGATACCAGTGCCAAACTTTAACCGTGTTGATTATGAAAAAACTGTTTTATTCTTTGTCCAACTTTTATGTCATCTCCTAATAACATCTATATACTTTTTCCTTTTTGTTTCTTCGTCTGCTTTTACATATTATCAATCTATTAGAGCACATTGCAGGCCTTGATTTTCTCTACGTGAGTTCAATTTCAAAATATCACTGTTATATCCTCAATAATAAATTGAGTTTATAGTCCACTAATACTGTGTTTACTTGGATAGAAATAATAAAGGAAATGGAGTAAAACTATCAATTTCTTCTGTGTACTTGAAAAGAAATAAAAAGTGAGAGGAATATGATTCCTTCCAACTCTACTTTATTTCTGCTCAAGTTGTGCGAAAATGATTGAAATAATATTTAAACATCTAATAAAGACAATGAAGTAATTATTATTACTTGTGTGGTCTGTGTTCAAGATTTGTTACTTTGCCTAGTCTTTTACCTTGCTATGGTTTATTGAAGAATGACTACCTGCTTTTGCAGCTTGGATACATTTCCATATGCAGGAACAACTACTACTTGTGAGTCACTGTACATGGGAGTTCCGTGTGTCACAATGGCGGGTTCTGTTCATGCTCATAATGTCGGTGTCAGCCTTCTGACTAGAGTTGGTAAGAATATATATCAATGGTTAAACTTCTGGATACATAGCACTGGAAGTAATTTAACATATTTATTCAAACAAAATTTATATCAGAAATGTACATCAATACTACACGTTCTAGCTATACTCTTTCAAGCAGTTGCATGGCTATAAAAATGAGGGCAGATCCTCTGGTTGCGGACCAGGGGAGGACCACTTACATGCATTGGTGGGGAGTAATAGGTGGGGACCATGACTCCCCACCAATACATACAAGTGGCTCCTCCTCTGGACCGCAAAAAGTGGATGGATGTGGGTTGTATACAAATTAGAAGCAAGGGGAGTTGAATTTGCAATGATTTAGTGAGCATGTGGCTTATACATGTTAACAATCTTTTGCCAGGATTCATTAGATAACCTTGTTGAGAATTTTATTTTATTTTATTATCTTAACATCCTAAGTTCTAGTTTTTTTTTTTCTTTATGTATTCTGCACATGTGCCTGTCCCCTGAGTCTAGTTTTGGTGCAGGTTTGGGCCGGCTGGTTGCGAAAACAGAAGAGGAATATGTCAAATTGGCATTAAAGCTGGCTTCGGATATCTCAGCCCTAGGAGAGCTAAGAATGTCACTGCGAGAACTTATGTCGAAGTCTCCAATCTGTGATGGATCAAAATTTGCACGAGGACTAGAGTCAACATATCGAGACATGTGGCGGCGATACTGCCGCAATGATGTACCTGCAATCAGGCATATGGAATCTCTGCGAGATCAACCACCTCTTTCCAATGAGATTATGGTGAAGTTTTCTGGACAAAAAAACAATATTGATTCGGAACAACTGAATCACCAAACGCAATCACAGATAAATGGTGTTACGGTCAATCACACCCTGAGCCCAAAGAAAAGCAGCTATGAAGCAAATGGTAATTGATAAGAGATCATGGAAAGGGAGGTGCCTGCTGTTTTACTTGGGAGGTCCTTTGAAAGTTGAAGCTCACCCTTGGAGATTGTAAGTGTTAATCGATTGGGTTTCTTGGTCTTCAGTGTCAAGTAAATTCGCCTGTCGCGTCGACCAAATAGCCATGATTAGCATGGCTAAGAGAGAGAGAGAGAGAGAGAGAGAGAGAGAGAGAGATTGATTGATAGATCGGTGCTGCTGATTTCTCTGAAGCATCCGGAAAAGATAACCAGATTTGTAACGAACAGAGAAGGTGACACCAGATTTGTACACTCGCATACAGACAGCAACTCATTCGACAAGAATGACTTGTCACGATGTCATAGTTTGGAGGGGGATTCTGTCGGTGAAATAGGGTTGAGTAGTACTTTGTAGCATGTAAACATCAGCTTGATTGGGAGATTATGATTCATCTTACGATGTTTAGCTTCTTCGTAGAATCATACACTCGCATAACATCATATTGGTTAATCTACGATATCTTTTCTTTTCGCTATTTATTTGATAGCTTAAATCGCTTTCAAATTATTATAAAGATGATATTCTAGCATTTATTAGAATAAGCGTCGGCTAAAAAAAAAGCAAAGATGTTTATCAGTGTTTGTTTCGAATCCATATCATTACAATCGAATAAATTTTTAATTTTATCTTTATTAGTAATGAGTTCAAATTTATGATGAAGGACAACAACTATGTTTGCTATTCAAAGGCAAAACTATTGGAGCAACCAGCAACACTGTTCACGTTTCAAAAACGTGAATTGAATTCCATGACTAGTGTTCATGTTTTGGGAAAAAAAGATAATCTTAGTTAGTTTCATTGATTATTTCTGGGTTATCAGTTTGGTCCTATGGAAGTTTCTCATCGGTCATCAGGATAAATCGAGAAACGCATATGACAGCCAACCCAGACGCCCAGCATCCTTTGATTGTGCTCCCCATTTGAAGGAAAATTTTTATAAATACGCTGTAGTTGGGGGTCGAATCGCGGGTACCTAGGTGACAACCTGAATATTCTACCGTGACACCATGCCCCGAGAAAAGAGAGAGAGAGAGAGGGGAAGGGTGCTGCTCTATGGTTATTTTTGATATTAATGGAATTTTGATTCTTTTATTTATATTTTCAGATAATCTAAATATTAACAATAATAATTATTTATTTCCATTTATATTCTCCCCCTTATTCCCCTATTCAGTTTAAAAAAATATGTAATTATAATTAGACTTAAATATTGATTAAATATTAAATCTATGAACCTATATGATGTACTGGTTGCGTGGCCTAATGGATAAGGCGCTCGCCTCCGGAGCGGGAGATTGTGGGTTCGAGTCCCATCGCGATCGATGATAATCACTTTTTTTAAGAAAAAAATAATTTACCTTTACATTGGGCGTTAAATTGTTAAAATAAAGGGCTTTAATAGATTTAAAAGGATCATTCTATTCACAAATATTATTATTATACTAAATTGTAAGCTCAATAATTCTGTAAGAAGGGCCAGACTTGGCCCAGCCCATTAAATAGTTGTGGGTCCGGTGCCGGTTCTCGCGTTCAGTTTCCGTTTCGAACCACTTCGAGACGGCGGCGACGGGCATTGCCCACGGGAAGGATCGCCTGAGTAAGAGGAACGAGCGGCGGCTGGGAGGGAAAGGCCTGTCGATCGAAGCCTTCGCCGACGCCAAAGCCGGGTGCTCTAATCAGTGAGTTACTAATCTTCCTCGTCGCCTTTCCTTCTGTCCTTTTCTCTCCTTTTAGTTTACCTTGAATCGATCGATCTCCTGTCAGGTTTTGTTCGGATCTAGAATCGAGAACTCGATGCGAGAGAAATTGCTCGTTCTAGATCTTCAATCTGCAGCTTTGTTTGTTCTGAGTGATTGCGATTGTTTGATATCTGTTTTAATTGGTATCTTTTTGGAATGAGTTAGCTAGTATTGTGATAAGATATGGGATTCCGTCGAAGCTAGGCATGAACAGATACATTGATCGTGTAGTATGATTTTTTTTCTTCCTCTTTCAAATCTGATATTCTACAGCGAAAGATTATCAAATGGTATCTTTGTACTATGGTGAAGAGAGAAGGGAAGGGAGAGGGAGAGAAAGAGAGGGAGTTTTGGAAGTTGCGTGATTGGGTGAGAAAGAAGAAGGAACTCGAAAAATGAAAAATTACCAATTTTCTCCCAAACCCGCTGCACTTCTTCCCCCGCTAGCTGCCCTTCCTGAGCTCGCCATACTCCCTCTCCGTTTTGGCTGCTTGAGACCGCCGCGCCTCACGAGCCTTCCGCCCTTCCTTAGGCTCAAACCCTCCAGCTTCCCTCTGTCATTGCTCATTGCAACTTGCCTCATCTACCGTTACCATCTGCCACACGAGAATGTCAGGTCTGTGCGTGCTAAAGAAGGATAAGGATGACATTTCCCTCTCGTTTCTGTCCTGCTGAGGGTGTTCACTTCCATCCAATTGTGGGCAGATGGGATTGGGCTAGCTGCCGTTGGGTTAAACTTGCTTCTTTGAAAATGAGATTTTGGCGATTCCTACTGTAATTTCGGCAAGATAATCAGGAGAATGAGTCTCAAAATTGTGCCTGCTTGCCACTCTTATTTCCTTTCCTTCCCCCATAATATACATAGCCTAAGAAGTTGCATGTAAGTGTGGCTTTCTGCATTTGATATTAGCTACCAAATTTACCTGTCTAGGTTTTAGTCCTCATTTTTGGCTTTGTTGTGAATCCAGCCTCCCATTCTATAAACTTCATATCTTGAGAGGCCTTGGTAAATTACGTTCTCTAACATCCCAGGGTGTTGTTTGGTGTAATTTTGGATTTTTCCGTTATTTTTTCTGATTTTGGTAGGATATTTTTTCATGATTGTTTTTTAGTTGGACAAGATTATGTTTATGCCTTATTTGACAATTAGCATCAAAGCCATTTGATTTATGATTATAGAAAAACACAGAGTGATACAAGAATGCCAAATTTGAAATTTGTAAAGAAGTACAGGAAAACAGTCAAGTAACAAAACATTTCCAGTGAGCATCAGCCCACAACTTTGGATGTTAAGGTGAGATTGGTTAATTTCTTTAGACTTGTAAATTTGCAGCAAATTACCGAACCGTGTAGGAAAGTTTCTGAAATACCCAAATCACATATCCTAGTTTCAAAATTATCAAATGCATAATGGAAGTGTCCTATTTCACTGATGAAACACGATAGAAGCTACTTGTCTTATTACATCAACTGGATATGAAAATGGTTTAGGAATTTATACTTTCTTCTTTAGTGCTGGGTTTATGTAATTATATCTGACAGTGTCATTTGTACAAGCCCATCCTTTATTATGCCATTAGAGACAAATTAGAATCTTCGTTACCTTAGTAGATAGACTTTTCATAATGTCTAAACACCTGATTATATAGAATGTTCACAACATTATTAGGTCAACTATACTCACTTTTGACTGCTACCTGAACCGTGATTCATTACCCACTACCCAAGCCAATTAAATCTCTGCTTCGATGATTAAGCGAATCCAGTGTCCATTCGGAACACAATTATTAAGCATAACTGGTTATTCAAGTCTATCCAAGACTTGAATTGACGATGTACCCTCAGATGCTTGATGTATTGGGTCTCTATATCATCCCTAAATGGCCCATGGGGTTCTACATTTTGTTTAGCAGCATGGTAATTTATAAGACTTAAATCTGAAATTTTAAATGGCTTTGCAGGAGGTAGATCAAACCGAAAGTCCTCCAAAGCAAAGTAAAACGAAGAAAAAGCCTTTCAGAAGTTTAAAAGAAGAGTACGAGAAGAAGCACGCCGATGATGAGAAAGCCAGGATGGAAAGGGAAGGGATCATTCATGCAAAGAATTGAGCACATCTTGGAAGGCCTATTTGAAAGTTCTGAAAATTAGTAAGTCTTTCAACTTTCTGAATGAAAATGCTATTCAACTAGTTTTTACTGTAAATTATTGAGTTTGTTCTAAGAGTTTTCTTATAATGATAATTATGATCCCTTGTCGATTCCATGCATTTCTAGGATTTATTTTGGCCTCTAGAATTACTAGTTGACCGTTCTATTAACAATCATAAAACTTAACCAGTCATGCACAGGAACGGGTTTGAGATTAGAGGATTAATGGAGCATTTGATTCAGGAAGAGAATAGAGGAGGGATAGAATGAAATCAAATCCTCTATTCCCATATTCTCGTGTCCCATTGTCGATCGAACGGGCTAAACAGTCTCGTGATGTGCACTGCATCCTTGAGATGTGATTTAGCTTGTTCGATTGGCGATGAGACATGGGGACACGGGAATCTGGGGACAGATGATTTGATCTCCAAAATAGCTATTTAAAAAAAAAAAATGAAATAAAATGGAGGTGCATCGGGTTTACTTTGGACGTCATTTGTATATATTAATTAGTTTAATTTTAATTATATATTTTTAATTTAAATATAAAAATATACTAATTTTTGAAATTTTACAATTAATTTTAAATTATTTATAATATGTTAAAAATAAGAAAATCTAAAAAAATTCCAAAGTTTTTCCGTAATTAATTTTTATATTTTAAAATGTTTTGATTTATTAAAGTATAATTCTCTTTAAAATTTAAGATTTTAAAATATTTTTTTTATTTAGTAAATATATCCATTTGCTCGTGTTTAAACTTAAACGGTAAACATGATTACATATTAATAATCATGTAAATACATAATACGATCCTATATCTGATAAAAGGTTACTTGCTGATCCCAACCTTTCTTGATCGTCTTATATATGGTAAAAGGTTACTTACTCATCTCAAACGTTCTTGATCATGGTTTTCGTAGTGAGACGAAAAAAGTAAATCGCTTGTCTGCCTTTTTTTGGTTGGGAATGATTTTATTTGTAAGTATCCAACGACCTCTTTAGGTGCAGAATTTTATTTTTATGGGTGTAATCGAATCAAGTTGAGCCGAATTCGTTGAATATTTGAGTTTGACTCGTTTATAATCGAGCCGAGCTCGAATTTATTTAACTAATATATTATGACTCAGGAGTTTATTCGAACTTTTATTGAGTATAAACGAACTTAATAAACATAAATTATAAATTTTTATATTCATAAAAAACTAAATTATATATTTAGAGAAAATTATAATATTCTTATTAAAATTTATAATTTTATTCTGATAAATAAATTTAATATATTTGTCTATATGTTTCATAAGTAGGATGTAAAATCTATAAATTCAATATCAAAATTATTATTTTATTATTTAAAAGTTGATTTATAAATTTAACGAACATGTTTATGAGCTAACGAGCCGAATATGATAAAGCTTGAGCTTGATTTATTTATCTTAACAAGTCTCATTAAACGAGCTCAAACGAACTTTTATTGAATCGAGTTTCAAATAACTGATGAACGATTTAATTCATTTACACCCGTATTTATCCTTCAAGAGATTCTATTCCGCTCTCGTTTACCATCCATCTATTTATTATTACACATCAAAATTAAGTTATAAGCTTTATTAAATATCAATAATTATATAAGAAAAGCAGGCCGAAGAAGGACCAGAGTTGGGCCAGACCATTTAAGAAGTATTGGTCCGATTTTAAAATAGATAAATAAAGTAACAAACATGAATAAATTATTATTAATTTTTATTTTTTTAATTCAGATATCAATTTTTTGTTCAAAATTTTCCACTGACTATTTAGATAAATCAGAAAGCGCTAATGGATATCTATCTAAATGATTAACATTCTTAGATCCGTTTCTCATTGAAAAAAAATCTACGACATAAATGAAACTCGAATTTTAAATCCCTTAATTATTCATTGAAGCACCTCATCATTATACTTTGAATTGAATAACATTGTAGCAAAAATGATAACATCCTATGAAAATTTTCTATCGATCATTTGAGTAAATCAGAAAATGCTAATGGAGATCTATCTAAATGACTAATGTTCTTAGGTCCGTTTCTCACCGGAGAAAAAATTTGTGCCATAAATAAAACTTAAACTTTAAATCCCTTAATTATTCATTGAAACACCTAACCATTACATTTTGAATTAAATAACATTATAGTAAAAAGGATAAAAGACACTCCTCAAACTTCATTCTTAGATTATACGAACAAAGATAAATTACAAAATTTACGACCTCTAAATTAACTAGAGGATAGAAAGGTTTTTTTTTTTTTAAAGATATGTATCCGTCTAACATGGACCCAACTATTGCAGTAAGTATGTTGAATTGAATAACATTGCACCTTACAGTTATGATTATATTTATTCACATTGAACGTTGTTCAATAAATCCCTACTCGTTGGGAAAAAAAATAAAAAAAATAAAGCACATGCCCCCACAAGGCCACAACCGAGGACGGAAGATCCCACCTGCCCACAACCCGTACTATCAGGGGAATACATTCAACCCCTTGTCCGACAAACTACATTCAACAAATCCCTGCTCGCACATTAGCGTAAGTTCGTAACATTGTATACAAATTATATACTCCGCAAAACAAATTTGCATGATTTAAGAATAATTAAAATTTTACAAGTTAGTTTACACGTCGAGTCCAAAACTAAAATCATCACATCACCAATAGGTTTACCACATATTTAAATTAAATTAAACATCAAATCAAGAAAGTAGCATTACCTCTTATGCAAATCAATAGACTACAAACATGTAATCCGAGAGTTGGCATGCTAAACGTCAAAATGCAAGAGTAGAACATTACAAGAGCAAACACAATTCATGTACAATCTTAAAATTTGATATTTTCTTAGAACCATCTTCCTTCAACGACAATCAATCATAACTAGCATTCAGAAACTTCAGCAGGTCATTACGGTTGCTCTCAGCCTTCTTGTCTTCCTTCGATTTATCAAGCTTCAGGAGAATCTGCAGGAGGAGCACAAGCACACCAAATCAACAATGCATCAAGGTAGGCGGCCAACAAAGATAAACAAACACTTCCTCACCTTTTTACCAGAAATAGCACTGCGTCGAGCACCATCTTCTTTGTCGCGGCCAAGGAACTAAAGATGGAAGAAGCAGAAATCAATATGACAATGAGACGACATGGAAGATGTTTAAATAGTGGTTCGGAGAGTACTAGTACCTTGGATAGTTGGACTGGACTGCCACAACTCTGCTGCTTCTGTATGAAGCTCACATTGCCAAAGGAAAAAAAATGCCAAAGCCAATCCAGTGATCATCACCCATTCACAGGCCCCAGCTCCAATATCAAAGAGCCAACCAAAAACAGGCAGCAAATACCATAAGTTGTTATAAAAAAAAGAAGAGAAATTCTACAATAACAAAGAATATAACAAAAATTGATCCATAGTATAAAATAATTATTTTTTAGTTTTTATTTTTTTGTAATTTTGTAAATATAAAATAAAAAAAACAAAAATTTTAGATTTGGAGATTATGTTGAATAAAAGAGTTTGGGTTTGGACATTTTTATACACCTCAAGTGAAACTAGATGTTTTTTCTTAAAACCCCACCGTGTAACCGCACCTAGTATTCTGACCAACTGTATGCTGCTTATAGCCATTATATGTATTTTCAGTGCGCTCTCAACAGTTTTTCCCGTAATGTTCTAACTATAATATTTTCACAAGTTGAACCATGACAAATTCCAACCGAACCAAAGAAAAAAAAATTGACAACCTACCTCTTTATGTTTCTGCTTTTGATGCTTGTTCCTGTGTCTCTTTCTCCTCTCCTTATCCTTAATCAAAGGCAGGAAGACAGTTTTTAAACTCTAGTCGATCTATGCATACCCGTGTATGCAAACAATATGGTTGTTTACCTTTTTGGACCTCTCGTGCTTGTGCTTTTTATGCTTGGCCTCGCTATCAGAAATGTTTTCATCACTGAAATCAAACAACAATGAAAACGAACATGACTGTTTAAGGAGACAATACACACTGAAGAATTTAAACCAACCTTGTGTGCAATAGCATATTATAGAAGCAAAAAAAGAAAGAGAAAAAAAATGCAAGTTTATTGCCAAGAAAAATCATATGAATAATCAAAGTTGAAGTTCATTGGTTGTGTAAAAACTTTTTGAGTAGATTATTCAGGCATCCCAAGCTTTATGTCAAATATACAAGAATACATGGACATGGACCAATTAATATAAGTTGAACAAGGAATGAATAAAGGCATCGATCCATTATTCCAAAGTTCCGCTTTTTCCTCCTCAGAATTAGAAAGTAATTCTGTATCCCCTTGAGCTCTCCTCTTCATGTGCGATACGAATAGAGGCATAGGAATTCGTTTCAAAGTACCTTGTGGGAAGAAGTCCCAACTCTCAACACATTTTCCATGCCAACGGTATATTGTTCATGGACTCTATCCCCCTCTCAGTAAGCATTTGACAACTTAGAGATACACAGACAAAGCTTTGATGCAAAAAATTAAAGGCATTCGCTAAGATGTTTGCATAGGATCATGCACAAGAGCAATAACAAAGGGGATGTCCAACAACAATAGCCGCTCAATTGCAATGAGAATCTCACACGAGCTTAATGCCCAAATTTTGATCTGAAGCCACCAAACTACAGAAAGAACAACAAGAGGGGGACTAGAAGTTTCCTCTGTGCATTACTAAAAGTTAGGACATACCCCACGCAACATCAGAGATCCTCTGGTATAGATCTACAAGCACTGCTTCTAACATCAACCATTTGTGCCAGTGATCAAATAAGTTTTATTCATGTCATTTCATTGAGATAGAGAAAGAGGAGTATATAGATTTTGTCACCTACAATAAGAACTCTCGACAAAGGGATGCCACCTCAGCCAACTAGTTAAGCTAGGACAAATTAAAACGGCCACAAATTAACAAAGCCAATTTAAAGGACTTCTTGCATGAGAAGGTATCCTTTGTCAAGATCATGTACAACTCGTTATAGGTTGAGGTGCAAATGCATTTACAAAGTGCCTAATGAAGGTTATGAACACAACAAGATAATATGAACTTTTTTACATTGATCCAATTTGCAACCTTCCTCTCAAGGTATCTAGAGAGCCCACAAGTACCTCATCCTTGTGATGGCTGAAAGAAAAGCCAAGGATTTGATTCTTCAACTGTGGTCCATTCTTCACAACTCACTAGTGCATTGTCTTGAAGGAGTTGAAAAGGACTATGCAAAAGAAGAGTGGGAGAATAGTGGGAGCATCAACTGAAGTCAACAATCTCAACTCAAACCATCCCATAAGCGCAACCACCCCAAATAACACAAGTGCAAACTCATCTTCAACAACCGTGAGGATCCATCACAATTTCATTAGTGCAATTATTGCAGAATGTCTACAGTATGCCTTCTACAAGTGAGATTTTGGCATTTGGCAGCTTGATTGTCACTGACCAGTGGAGGGTGTATAGATGTTCACACGTCATTGCAGTTTGAAGAAGTAATAAAAAAATGACCTGTGCATCCTCCCTCGTTAAGTGGTTCCAATGTCATATTAAGGGTAAATTGGCAAAGCACACAAAGCCCGTCCAATTAGATATGCCTCTGCGCACAACTTGCATAATCACAATCACCTAGCTTACATACATCATGGGGCTATAAAAATAATGCGTTTTCAATGGATTTATATGAAAGAAGGATTTATTAACAATACCAATTCATTGACTAAGTTCCAGACTAAGAGATATTCCATGTTGATTAGAAATCTGAATTGGTGCAAGGAATCAGAGGAAAACAAACATGATTACAGGCTCTATTCATAGAGTAGCTAAAATTTACTAAATGAACTATTATGTATTAAAATGCTCCCCTAAAAATTAAAGAAACCATCAAGCTAAAAAAATGTTTGAACTCGATCAAAGAGTCTTTGAAGAAATTGCGCAATTCGATCAATCTCCAAGTCATTCCAACAGTCTTCGAATTATGCTATAATGTAACGTTAAGAATGATGTAAACTACCTAAGGTCCTAAACTACCTGATCAAAATCACTGACCCTCCATCCAAAATTCACAAAGAGGAAATCACCAACCTGTAACCTTCGTTGTAGGAACTAGAGGATCCGTCGCTGGGAGATCGACGGTGCTTGCGCTTCCGCTTGCTGCGCTCTTTGCGAGCCTTAAGATTTTCCCCACGGCGGTGCCGACTGCGGCGGCGATCTCGACGGCGGGAAACGGAGGAGGAGGACGAATCCGATCCAGACTCCGAAGAGGAGGAGGTGGAAGAAGAGGAAGGCGACGAAGCCACCATGATCGGAGAGGTCCCGAAGCTTCCGTCCGCCGAACCCAAACCGTACCTCAACATTTATATACCCTAATTTTGATACTCACTTTTTAATCCATTTTCCTTTACGGGGCCCTTTAACGGGCTACTTTCTATCCAGGCCATAACAACTATCGTAATCTTTTATTTTGGGCCTCTCGGCCCGGTTGGCAACCCATTTGTCACGCGAAACGCCCGTGATCCATAATGAACTTACCAGTCCTAATTGGAGCCGTGAAACTAGGCCTGCAAACGAATCGAGCTGGCTTACGAGTTTTTCGAGTCGGTTCGAAAAATATTCGATTAGTATTTGAATTTATCGAATTCGAGCCGAGCTCGAATATGTTCGAACTTTTTTTTCGAGTCTAATTCGAGCCCAAATTATATTATTCAATAATTCACGAGCCGCTCGCGAGTCTTAATATTTTATTAATATAAGTTAAATATATATTAAATAAATAAATTTTGAGCAATAATTCGAATAGTTTGCGAACATGTTCGAATCTTTCGAGCTGAATTCGAACTCGAACCCTAATTCGAATCGAACTCGAACATAAAATTTTAAATTTTTCGAACTTCAAATTGAGCTCGAATTCGATTATTCGAATATACCTATTTCGAGCTGAATTCGAACCTTAAATTTTTCAACATATTCGGCTTGATTTGATTCACCCCTACGTGAAGTTGTCACCCTAACTGAAATACTCAGGGATAAATCATATGAAGTATTTATTCTAACACAGACCCTTTACATAAAAAGATTAGATATATAGCAAGACATTTTACCTTCATTAAAAATTAATCCTAAAATTTATTAGAACAATCACTCATACATAGTATCAACTGTACCAATCCGTGAGAACTAATTTAATTGTACTAATTGGAACAAAAAGTGATAATATTCACCTCCGACTGTCCAATATCACTTGCCCCCGCTAAATACCAATAGATAAATTACGGGAGACGCACACAAAAGTAGATGCCAAGATTTGAAATACAAGAAGTTTCACTATGAGCAAACACTAATCAAATATTACAACATGACATTCAATCTTCACAGGCGAAGAAGCAGATTTTATTGAAACATCTCTGAGGCAACTTTGAAGCAGTTCGACTCATTTATTTTACAGAGAAGTGTTTCAGTTCCAGACTAACCTAGCTGCTCAATGGCTTTAGGCGTCTCTGAACATCGAAGTGGATGTCGATCAAGCCTGTTATGCCTGCCGAAACCTTTTGACCCACCTTCACTGGACCGACGCCCGAAGGAGTTCCTGTGATTTACATGGATGGGAAAAGGATCATGCATTCAACTTCTGTAATGAATCTAAACCCTAGTAGATTAACTGAGAAATAAGCATCTGAGTGAGTAATATTTATACTGTCTCACACATTAAAGGCGAGGAAAATCTATCACCAGCAGGGTAAAAATGCTCAGAAAAGAAGTTAATATGTAGAAATTTGTGAGATGTTAAAATACTGAGAAATTTGTGCATAGAGATATTAAAATAAGCTGAGATCATGCAAACATGTTCACAAACTATGAGTGTAAGGTATAAGGGGTAGATGGAGACCAACCAAAACACTAGTTACTATAATAAAATTAATTTGAATTGCATAAGACTCAAGGAGAGATAATGTATACAAGTAACCCCTCCAAACAGTTAGGGATAAACATGGCTCAAGACTTTTGAGAAGAGCTTAAAGTTTATGTCTGTTGCTCAGATCAAATTTTAATTTTAAAAAAAAATTATGATTCTTCAAAAGTACATGCATGCATCTAGTTTTGGCACCCAGAATCAGATAATTAATTTGTGAATTCAAGTAAGCAAAGTTGGAAAATGACATACCAGTCAAAATCACATCTCCTTCAAAAAGAGTCATAAATGAACTGATGTGGCTGATGAGAAATGGAAGTTTGAAGATCATGTCATTGGTTGACCCTTTCTGTCTAATTTCATCGTCTACCTGGATTATAAAGGATATATGAGTGCTCACATAAACTCAATGAACCAGACAATTTCACCAAGGGAAATGAGAAAGATGAAAAAGCACCTTTAGCCACAACTCCAGATTGTCAGGGTCAACTACCATTGCTTTTGGAAGCTGTATCCAGAGGAAGAAAAAAAAAACTTAAAGTAAATTCTGTTAAAAGTGAACAGGCAAAAAATTCCACAGCTGCATCCTTGTCATGTTTGTCATGAACTGTGGTTATATAGCAGTTGATACAGTCTAAAATCCTAATCTCCATTAGATGCACAATAGTTTCAAATGGATATTGTATGGTATACATATAGAAGAAGGATACAAAAGAGAAGCAACAAAATAATATTTACCACTGCGCTAATCGGAGTGAATGTGTCCTGTCCTTTGGCCACTGTCCAAGGAAGGCCTGCTGCCTACACAACAATTTCAATATCACAATTACAACATATATTTGTAATTCCAACTTCATATTGAACAACTTAAAGTGATATAATAACGTCCTATAAAATTCCATGCTTGCAATTCATTCTACTGAAACACTCTTGCAAATGTCATGCTACTGCAGGAGGAAACACGATGCCAGATGAATAAACATAAATCCCTAAAAATGTTAAAATATCTAAAAAAGGCAAAGAAAAAATAAATGCTAAGGACAGCAAAATGCTTACAATCAACTAACAACAACAACAACAATAACCAAGGCTTATCTCACTAGGTAGGGTCGGCTATATGGATCCTTTTATTCTGTCCATTCTCATATGTCTACACATCCACCTTAACATTCTTATCTCTGCAACTCTCATTTTCTGTTCATGTGCTCGAGTCATAGCTCAACATTCAGCTGCATATAACACAGTAGGTCTAACTACGATTTTGTAGAATTTTCCTTTAAATTTTAGAGGTATTTTACTGTTACATAAAACGCCCGACGCTTTTCTCCATTTCAACCATCCTGTTTGTATTCTATGTAAGACATCTCTCTCAATCCCTCCATCATTTTATAAAAATGATCCTAAATATCTAAAGCTCTCGGTTTCGGACAACTAGTCATTTCCTATCTTAACAATTGTCTCATTATGTCTAATATTGCTAAACTTAAATTTCATATATTATGTTTTTATTCTACTAAGCCTAAAACCTTTCCCTTCTAATGTTTCTCGCCAAGATTCTAGTTTAGCATTTACTCATTCACATGTTTCATCTACCAAAACAATATCACCTGCAAACAACATGCACCACGGTACTGTGTCTTCAATGTGTGCAATGAGTTCGTCCATAATTAGTGTAAAAAAATAGGGACTTAGAGTTGATCCTTGATGTAACCCTATCTTTATTGGAAATGATTCAGTTATTCTGCCTGAGGTCATCCTCATACATATTCTTAATTAGTTCAATATATGTTACGCTAACACCTCTCTTTTCTAGAATTCTCCATATAATTCCTTTTGGGACTCTATCATAAGATTTTTCTAAGTCAATGAATACCATGTGTAGATCTTGTTTTTGCTCCCGATATTTTTCAATTAATTGTCTAAGAAGATATATAGGTTTTATTGTTGACCTTCTAGGCATGAACCCAAATTAATTTTCGGTCACCGTGGTCTGTAATATTTTTTCTATTACTTTTCCCAACAGTTTCATGGTATGACTCATTAGTTTAATACCCTAATAGTTTGTACAATTTTGTACGTCTTCCTTGTTCTTATATAAGGGAACTAGGATACTTATCCTCCATTGATCAGACATTTTTTTTCATTTTCAATATCATATTAAATAATTTTATAAGTCATTCAATACCTTATTTCCCTAGGCACTTCTATACCTCTATCGGAATATCATCTAGTCCAACGACTTTTCTATTGTGCATCCCATTTAAAGCTTGTTCTACTTCTGAAATTTGAATTCTAAGATAAAATTTAAATTTCTATGCTCATTAGACCTACTTAAACTACCTAAGTTAAGTTAGTCACCTAAACTTTTATTGAAAAGTTAATGAAAATACCTCTTCCACCGCTCTTTTATTTCTCCGTCATTTACTAGTACCCTATTACATTCATCTTTAATACATTTTATTTGGATAAAGTCTCTTGTCTTTCTTTCTCTCATTTTAGCTATTCAATAAATGTCTTTCTCCTTCTTTTGTATCCAATTTTTAATATAATCATTCAAAAGTTTCATTCTTTGCTTCATTCACTACTCTCTTAGCTTCTTTCTTGGCTATTGTATATTTTTTTAAGTTTTCCTCATTCTTACAAATATATAATTCCTTATAAGCTATTCGTTTTTCTTTCATTTTCGCTTGTACTTTCTCATTCCACCACTAAAATTCCTTACTTAGTGGTGCATGTCCCTTTGACTCATCGAGTACTCTCTTAGCTACTATTTGTAACTTTGACATCATCTTATCTCATGTCGTATTAGAATCACCGTATATTTCACCTAATGCTTGTATTCCTACCTTTTCCTATATTTTGCTTCCCATCCTTTAGTGAGTAGAGAAGGATTTTGTTGGACACCTCTTCCTTGAGGATTGAATTATTCAGGATAACCTCAAATTATAATATTTATTTAATATTATAAACTATGGATGAGCAAAGTATCATCACTAAATTGCTTTAGTCTAAAATTTTTGAACAATGTGTTTTCCTTATGTGTTTTAAGCATTTCAAATTTGCCAATACCACTTCTCCACATCCCAAGTAAACCATCTATCATTGACCTTACACTGGAGGAGTTGTTACTGCCTAACCAAGAGTATTCTGTATTTACTATATCTAGATCTTAGTTCTTGAAGTGTAGTGTTGTAGGTGATAGATGCTTATAAAACAATTAAGTAGAGAAACAATGAAGAGATAATGATGAACAATCTACTCAAAATGGCTGTTTTTTCAGTAAAACATAAAACGGTAAAATCTTTGTACCATAAAAGAAATAAAAATATTTCACCTTGGCGACAGATTGGATTTCTCAAAATGGCTGTTTTTTCAGTAAAACATAAAACAGTAAAAAAATGATTCACCTTGGCGACAGATTGGATTTCTCTTGCCGTCATATCCAAAGCAAGTGCATACCCTACGATTGCAACAAACAGTCATTAGAATAACCAAGGGTGAAAATTTAATATTTCCTGACTAGATGGCATAAAAAGTTGAACAAGAGGTTAATTAGTGAACAAGTCCTTTAAATTTCAAACATCAAGATTAGATTGTGTCCAACCCAATGCAAGACAATAATTCTGCGGATTGATAAAAAATAATTTAAAGAATGTTATTCCAAAACAATTCAAATTCCTACTGGAAACTCAGAAAATTGCCAAATACGCAACTCGTAAGCATGATGACCAACCTTTCCTGTCTATTTTAAGGGATTGGTAGAGCCATATAATTCAGGGTCATACAAAATAAAGGCAGAAAACATTTTCAAAAATGTAAAAGAAAAAACACAAATAAGGTCGATAACATTCAACAAAAATGTCATTTTCATCCACAAATTCATAGGATGATGAAAAAAGGTGGACTTTTACAGTTTGTTTGGAGCCAATTACATCATAAAAGTATTCTAATTCTTCAAGAGATATGAATTCTAAAAAGAAAAATACATATTAATTTGGAATTGAATGCTCATTTCTCAAAGTACTTCACTAAAATTTCCCTATGCTTCTCTTAAGTATGCAAAATACTGAACTAAAGTAGATGGAAATTAAAAATCCAACTTCTGAAGGAATGTGGGAATTCCAAAGTGGAACCTTCAATGAAATTGGAATTGTAGTTCCATAAGTTTGTTCTGGTTTCACACAAGCCGAAGTGTTCCCGGAGCATTCCAGTTAGCTTACTAAAAAAATATGCTCTTTTAGAGCATCAAAGATAAACCAACTACCTCCGACATAGTCCATGGCAGAAGCCTCGGAGACATCACGCGCCTTCTTCCCAATGACGACAGCCAACTCAACCTCATGATCCAACGATTCTAGAGGGTGCGGAACCTCAATCGTCCCTCCATTTTGAAGATAGGACGAGGTCGGCTTCATGAACAACACCGGCTCCTGGGAAATCCATACCAAGACAGAGGAGATCAGATCAACAAATAAGAAATCGGGCAAAAAAAAAAACCCTAACCTTAGGGACAGCGTTGCCGAGCTCCTTGGCGTGGGCAACGTAGTTGCGCCCAACGGCGACGATCTTGGTTCCGGCGCTGAGTAGCTTAGATGCCGCCGCCGCCGCCGCCATGGCGATTCTTCTCACTTGATCCGATCGAGGAAAAAGTATCGCGAAACGAGCCGCTAAGCTAGGACTCTGATCAATTGATCCGATCGACTTGCAATCGATCCGATTGAGTTTCCAGGTTTGCGATCGAATCGGTGGATGAATAGTATGTTTGATGCAAGAGATAGGTGTGAGCCCAACTGGGACTGCTAAGGGCACCCATGACAACATTAAATATTTCTTTTAAATATTTATAATTTTAATATCTTAAGAACCTCAAAGGAATTAGGGAGAAAGGGAAAGATATTTTAATTAAATCATCGTTTAAGGAGGGGAGAAGGTACTGTTCAGAGAATTCGTTACAGATTAACGAAAAATTTCAAAATTCGACCTAGATTTAAATTTTTTTTCTTAATTTTTCGGGGTCGATTGAGGTATCTAGAGAGTTTGGAATAAAATGAAACCAATTCCTATGAATTTCTAAAAATCTCTTGATCATATATATATATATATATATATATATACCTTCAAATATAAATTTTACTTAATATATTGAGATTATTGATTTTATAAAGACGATTAACGTTTTTCGAACATCTTCGAGATAAAAAAAATCACCGGTGGAGTAAAATTAGTGGTTGAGAATATATATAAAATCAAAGGATTTATAGAAATCCATAGGAACTAGTTTCATCTCATTCTCTTTTTTTTTCCTTCCATAGGGAGACACCGTCTTCGCCAACTTCCTTCTCCTCTCTCCCTCTCCTCTTGCCGATAGACGCCTCCAGCCGCCACTTCCTCCCTTCTCCACGCCAACGCTACCGAGGAGCATCACCATGACCTCATGCAAGCAGACACCACCTCATGCTTCGCCTTTAGCCCCCACTCCTCTGTCCTGTCATCGCCTCTGACAACATCACCTCTAGTCATCGTCGCCCCACAACGCTCACAGCTCGCTACAAGTCTGGTCGCCACTCTTCTTTCCCCTCTTTCTTTAGTTGTTCAATGAGGCAATGGTCGGAGCCATACACAATAAGACACCATCACGTTGTCTCCCTCGTCGCCTCCTCCCTCCCATTCACTTATTCCTCCATTGTCGTCGTTGCTTCCGGATGCCCAGCAGGCCACACGTGCACCCCCCTAGTGTCACCTCTCTCTTTCTCCTTTTTGGTGCCCTTCTCTCCACCATCAGTGACCGTTCATTGACGCCGCTGCCCATAGCAAGCCAACGCTGCCTTCCTGAGTCGCCACCCTCGCACCACCTTATTGGCAACCACACTAGTGCAAAATCAGCTCTAAGTTGCATAAAGTTCCTATCATTGCAGCTAAGCCTCCATCATCGTAAGCAGTCTCCGATCCACACTGTCGTACACTATCGACGCTGATCTGGTATCCGCTCCACGTTTATTCAGCCTTCAGGCCCTGGGAACCGATGCTATTGTCATATCCTGTCTTGTGTGTCATTATCATATCTCGATTTGCGTATCGATATCATATCTCGGCCATATCCCGACATGCGTGTCGCTGTTAAGTACCGGCCTGCATGTTATCTTCCGGATCCAGGTCACACTCAACTAGGTGTCGTCAAATCTAGTTTTTCGTCTTGCTCAGAGTTATTTATTCTTCCGGATCACAACAACTCGAGCATCGTCTCGACAAGTTCACCGATCCACCAGAAGGCGGCCCTTAGGCTAGGGTACGTTACCGTACTCACTCTACATTCATTTCATTATTCTACTATTAGTCTGTTCCTTATATATTCGTTGGATCTGCCTCGAGTATCGGGATATCAAGAATCGGGGTAACCCGGTCGCTGTTTGCAGGTAGCGTTGACCATTGACCTTTTGACGACTTGGTCAACATAGAGGACAACTCAATGTATCTCCCTTCGGGCCATAGTGATTTGATCACATTCCAGCCACATCGCCCCCTGACTCAGCTTCCAGACAAGATAATACGTCATTAATTAAATTATATTAAATCTTACAATCAAATATTCTCTTAACTAAATATTTACTATATTAAATATTTCACTCTTAAATATTTAAATTATACCATCGAATATTTCACCAATTAAATATTTATAATTTCACTACTATGTAATTAATTTACATATAATTTTATATTTAAATAAAATTAATTATACTTATAAAATTTTAATTTAATACATTTTAATATTTATTTATATTTTGATAATTATTAAATATAATTAATATTCAACCTTTAAAAAACCAAAAAAAACAACTGCTACAGTAGCCGCGTGGGAGGGCCACCTCCTTCTCATGCTGCAGCAGCAGCTAAATTTACCTTTTTTTCTTATTTTATTTTTATTTTTTTATGCCAGTTAGAGAAATCATCGGCATAAATATTCTCAATCCTAGCCATCACAATAGGAGATATTTGAACCCGAACTATGATAAACGGTAAGACGTCTAAATTATTATCTAAGTATTTATTATTCAATCTCTAATTATTATGATAAATCTATCCTTCTCCAATATAGGGCCATTAATTTAGGTTTGACCCATCTAGTTGGCTCCTCTCTATCAAATAATTTAAACATCTTGGGTTGATTTTCTATCAATCCAAGTCTACCGTAAGCCAAACCGCTTAGGCTCATGGCTTACACGGGTCAGTCCGTGATGGGATTGGTTGGCCCATAGTTGAAAAATATATGTAGGCTAAATTTTATTATTTTTTATAATTTTAAAATAAAAATAATATTTCTTAATATGTGTACTCGTTTATATCCATTTATATTTAAAATATATGAAATATTTCTGAACTAAATTGTGGAGGATATGATTTTTTTTATTTTTTTCTTAAATATTTGATAGACTCGTGGGTTGACCCATCTTGGATCGGGCTGAGTTAGAGATTTCCCAACTCACCAAGATGATGGGCCAATTCGTCATGCCCCATTAAATGGTTGATCCGCCACGGACTGACTCACCCGACCATAGATTATGACAGCTCTACTCTAACCAAGTCATTCTAAAGTGTTAGTGGTAGCAAAAATATTATAATAGTCATCCCAAACATCCGTCATAGGCCATCCCTAGATTATACGAAGCAGTGATCAGTTCATGAACGAGGACAAGAACTTGGATATTAACCATGACTCTTTAGGGTGTGTTTGGTTCAAGTTATCATGTATAATCTTGGTTATGTGATTATCAGGTAATCACATAACCAAGGTTATGGGGAATTAAACATAACCAAATGTTGTTTGGTTCAATCTAGGTTGATCCGGCGGCACGGACAGGGGACCCCCTTTAAGGGGAATCAACGCCACGTGGAGGGCAAAAGTCAAGGGCAGTATGAGGTTCGGCCGACCGGATAAGGGTCGGGTCAACCGGCCGAACGGGTCAGTACAGAATCAAGGACAACCCGACGGGGAGTCGGGTTTCCGACGCTCATAATGAACAGGGTCGCCGGGCCAAGCGGGAAGCTCGCTCGGCCAAGGCGTAAAGCAGCAATGATGTGAAGGAACAGTCTCAGCTGAGCACGCGAGGGAGTGGAAGCTTCCCGGTCGGACCGATACCCACGCCCGGTCGGACCGATGCCTACCGAGCGGATGGACGCTCGGATCGGGGAAAAAGAGACAAGGACAAGGACAAGGGGACATTGGGGAACATCTTCTGACAACAGGTATGTTCGACGACCAGGTCATACGCAGAATCCGACGACGGAAGGTTCTGTTGTTCCATCAGAGACGTGCTCGGAATGTAGCAGTATGGTGTCAGGCAAACTCCTCTGACAAGCCCATATTGAGGTATGGTAAGAGGACACGTGTTCGCCTCGGTATGTGTGCATAAGCCTCTTCACAGCTCTATATAAGAGCTCCCAGACTTCGTCGGAGGTACGCGATCTCTGATATTGGAAGCCACTTCATAGTTTCCTCTTGCCTGACTTGAGCGTCGGAGGGTCGTTGCCGGGAACCCCTTCCTGGCCCGACTTCTTTGCAGGTTCGCCGAAGCTCCATACGGCCGGTCAGAGACCCACGTCATCAGTTCGGAGAGCGCCACGTGCCCAGCGTCCATCGATTCAGCGTTCGGACAGGATCAAATTGGCGCCGTCTGTGGGAACGCACCTGCATCCGAGCAGAAGAGATGGACGAAGATGGACGACCGCACACCGTGATGCTCTCCCAGGAGGAGCTCGACGCTCTAATAGAGGCAAGAGCAGCTAAGCTCGTGGAGCAACAGAAACAGAAGGCACAAGCCGAGCGGATGAAGCAACAAGCGACGTCAGTGTCAGGAGGCCGAGTGGAAGCACCGCCTGCCACGTTTCTATTTCATCGGGCCCTATTCCGTACGCCTCCTGAAGTCGCAACAGTTAACCGTGATCGAGGATCTTCATCCGACGAGGCGCCCAGGCGAGACAACAGAAAAGGCAAGGCTCCCCGAACGGACGCCTCCCCCGAACGGATCAACCGGCAATTTTCAGAGGTCATCCTACGAGACCCTCTGCCAAAGCATTATGTGCCCCCGGTGATCGGGGAATACAACGGAACCACCGACCCGGACGACCATCTGGGTAAGTTCGACAACACCGCTACACTACATCAATACACAGATGGAGTGAAATGCCGAGTGTTTCTTACCCCCCTCTCGGGATCGGCGCAACGATGGTTCCGGAGGCTGCCGGACGGATCCATCACCAGCTTTAAAGAGTTCCGCGTCGCTTTTCTCCATCACTTTGCAAGCAGTCGGCGCTACCAAAAGACCAGTGTCAGCCTATTCGCCATTAAGCAAGAGCCCAGGGAGCCGCTAAGAGCTTACATCCAATGATTCAACCGAGTGGCCATGGATATTCCAACGACCACCTCAGAAACGATGATGAATGCGTTCACGCAAGGCCTCGTGGACGGTGACTTCTTCCGTTCACTTATTCGGAAGCCGCCCCGAGACTACGATCATATGTTACACCGGGCCAATGAGTACATTAATGTGGAGGAAGCCCAGGCGGCCCGAAGAAAAGAAGTTTCAACTGAGCGCCTAGCCCATGCCGAGCGGAAGGCTGTCACTCGCCAGGAGCCGCCCAGAGGACCGCGGGCCGAAGCAGTCCGCTCTCACCATGCGAGGTCCCACGCCGTCCAAGAGGTAGCTGTCGAGCGGCCCAAACCAAAGAAGAAGGTATGGACCCTCATGTTTTGCTCGTTCCACCGGACCGACACGCATAACACACGAGATTGCCGAAGCTTTCCCCTGATCGCCCACCCCGCTCCTCGGAGTAGCCGTCGTCGATCGCCATCATCCGACAGGAGACAGCGACACAATGAAGTCGATCAGCGGATATCCGACAGGCGACAGCAACAGTCTCCCGAGCGACATTATCCTCAGAGGCACGAGGACAATCCCCGGGTATCTAAGGAGCTGCCTAGGCCGTCCGCACGGGAGGAAGAAAATAAAAGCAACACGTCCCGCGGCGAAATCAACATCATCGCTGGCGGGCCGACCGGAGGTGACTCCAACAGAGCAAGGAAGGCAAGTGTCAGGCAGCTCCAGATCTATGCGGTCGGCTGCAGCCAAGAACGGGCGAGCGGGCCCGAAATCAGCTTCGGGCCCGGGGACCTAGAGGGAGTCGCAGTGCCACATGACGACGCCCTCATCATCAAAGCAGTAATAGCTAATTATACTATTCACCATATTTTCATTGATACAGGCAGCTCGGTCAACATTATATTTAAAAAGACCTTCGATCAACTGCAAATTGATAGAGCCGAATTGCTGCCCATGACAACCCCCCTCTACGGGTTTACGGGCAATGAAGTTCTACTGGTTGGACAAGTCTGACTGGCTATTTCATTGGGAGAAGAGCCGCTCAGAAGGACGCGGACTGTCAACTTCATCGTGGTCGACTCTCCCTCAACATACAATGTTATCCTGGGGCGACCGACGCCCAGTGAGTTCCGAGCGGTCGTCTCCACCTTCTACCAGAAAATTAAGTTCCCAGTTGAAGATAAAGTTGGAGAAGTGCGAGGAGAATAGCTGGCGGCTCGACGATGCTACGTCGAAATGGTCCGAGCGGAATCTAATTCCGCGCGGAAGACGCCACGGATCGAGGTGAACGCCATAACCGAAAAATCATCCCCTTTGGTTTATGAAGAAAAAGAGGAGGTGCAGATCCACCCGACCCGATTGGAGGCCACCACATTCATTGCGGCCGATCTGGAGGCGGGTCAGAAAAAGAAAGTGATCAAATGTCTCCAGAGAAACTGCGACATTTTCGTTTGGTCGACGCATGAGCTACCGGGAATTTCACCAAGTATAGCACAGCATGAGCTTCACGTTCGACCGGACGCTCGGCCAGTGAAGCAAAGGAAGAGGGACTTCAGCGCCGAACAAAACGCCATCATCCGAGCGGAGGTTGAGAAGCTCCTGGAGGCCGGCCATATAAGGGAGGTACAGTTCCCGAGCTGGCTCGCAAATGTAGTGCTAGTCTCCAAGCCGGGCAACAAGTGGAGGGTTTGCATCGATTTCAGGGGTCTCAACAAGGCTTGCCCGAAGGATTTCTACCCTCTGCCCCGGATTGATCAACTGGTGGACTCCACAGCCGGGTGCGAGCTGATATGCATGCTAGACGCCTATCAGGGCTACCATCAGGTGCCACTTGCCCGAGAAGATCAAGAGAAAGTCAGCTTCGTCACAGCCGACGGCACTTACTGTTACAATGTAATGCCGTTCGGACTGAAAAATGCGGGAGCAACCTACCAGCGCTTAATGAACAAGGTATTCAAGGAGCAGATCGGACGTAATTTAGAAGTGTACGTGGATGATATTCTCATCAAGTCTGTCCGAGCGGCTGATCTTTTTACGGACATGGAGGAGACCTTCCGAACGCTGAGGAAGTATGGAGTCAAGCTCAACCCTCAGAAATGTTTGTTCGGAGCAAAAGACGGGCGTTTCTTGGGCTATATAGTGACCGAGCGGGGCATAGAGGCAAATCCCAGCAAGGTAAAAGCGTTGCAAGATATGCCGCCCCCAAGAAATCTGAGGGAAGTATAGCGCCTGACCGGGCGGATAACTGCATTGTCGAGATTCATCTCGAAGACTGCCGACCGGAGTCTCCCTTTTTTCAAGATCCTGCGCAAAGCTACTAAGTTTCATTGGGACAAAGAATGTGATCGGGCGTTTGAGGAGCTGAAGACGTACCTGAATTCCTTGCCCGTGCTAGCCAAACCAGCTGTAGGGGAGCCGCTCTGTATTTATTTATCTTTAACCGAGCGGGCAGTAGGCTCGGCATTAGTGAGGACGAGCGGTGAAGAACAACCCGTGTACTTCTTGAGTCATATTCTAAAAGATGCTGAATCTCGCTACATTGGGCTCGAGAAGCTGGCTTTTGCTTTGGTCCTCGCCGCTCGGAGACTTCGTCCTTATTTCCTGGCACATACAATCATCGTCCGGACAAATAGCCCATTGGAAAGAGTGCTGCTGAACCCAGAAGCGTCCGGATGGCTCATCAAATGGACAACGGAGTTAAGTGAATTTGACATTCAGTATCAACCCCGGTCGGCGATAAAGGCGCAGTCCTTAGCAGATTTTGTTACTGAAGTGCAAAATCCCGAGCCCGAAGCTATGTGGAAAATATTTGTGGATGGATCGTCTACTTGGCTCGGGAGCGGGATTGGTGTGCTATTATTTTCTCCCCGAGAAGAACGGATGCACCTATCCGTTCAGCTGGACTACAAAGCCACCAACAATGAAGCGGAGTATGAGACCCTCATAGTCGGCTTACAGGTAGCCCGGCATGTAGGTGCCGGTCGGGTAACAATCCATTCAGACTCTCAGCTGGCCGCCCAGCAGCTCTCGGACACTTTTGAGATTAACAACGCTCGGCTCAAGCTCTACGCTGAGACCTTCAAAAAGCTCAAGACCTACTTCAGAGAAGTTATTATCCAGAAGATACCCCGAGCGGAGAACCAGGCGGCAGATGAGTTAGCCAAGCTCGCATGTTCAATATCACCGGTCGTCATCCAGCAGCCAATTGAGCAAGTATCCTTGGTGGCGCACATCGACCGGATGGAAGGCCTCGCATTCCCGAGCGATTGGAGGACGACCATCATGGATTTTCTCCGCTCGGGTGCTACACCTTCCGATCGGGAGGAAGCCCAGCTATTGAGGAGGAGAGCCGGTCGGTTCACACTCGTGGGAGACCAACTCTACAAGAAGGCTTTCTCCCGCCCACTTTTGAAGTGTGTGAGCTCGGAAAACGTGGAGTACATCCTCCAGGAAGTGCACCAAGGAGCGTGCGGAGGACATCCGGGCGGACGTTCGCTGGCCAGGAAGATCCTGTTGGCCGGATATTTCTGGCCAACCCTGCAAGCAGACGCCGCTCGGACCGTCGCAACGTGCCTCTCCTGCCAGAAGTACCACAATGTCTCCCACCGACCGGCGGAGGAGATGAAGGCATCTACAGTCTCCTGTCCATTCGATCAGTGGGGAATGGATATCGTGGGTCTGTTCCCTATGGCGACCGGTCAGCGGAAGTTTCTTCTAGTGGCGGTCGACTACTTTTCCAAATGGGTGGAGGCCGAGCCACTGGCCAAGATCACCGAGCAGATGGTCAAAAGGTTTATCTGGCAGCATATAATCTGTCGGTTCGGCATTCCTCTCCGGCTTGTATCTGATAACGGACGACAGTTCGCCGGGAAGTAGCTCGAAGAATGATGCAAAAGCTATGGCATTGAACAACATTTTACTTCCGTGGCGTATCCCCAGAGCAATGGTCAAGCCGAAGTAGCCAACCGGGAGATTCTTCGCATTCTTCAGGCTCGGCTCGACCATATGGGAGGAAGCTGGGTGGACGAGCTGCCGGGCGTCCTATGGGCTATCCGCACGGCCCCAAAGGAGGGAACGGGCGTCACGCCATTCCATTTGGTGTACGGCGACGAAGCAGTTATCCCAGTTGAAGTCGGTATAGAGTCCATCCGGATCCAGAACTATGATGATGACAACGCCGAGCGGAGGCAGTTGGAATTGGACTTGATCGACGAAGAGCGAGCCAAGGCGTCCGTCCGGCTGATGGCGTACTGACAGAGAATGAAGCAGAACTACAACCGGCGCGTGATCCCTAGAGCGTTCCAGGTCGACGACCTAGTGTGGAAGAAAGTAAAGCCGGTCGGGGACGTTGGCAAGCTGGAGGCTCCTTGGGCGGGCCCCTTCAAAGTTATCGAAAAGCTCCGCTCGGGTACCTATTATCTGGAGGATAAAGACGGACGACAACTGGATCGACCATGGAGCGCGAACCACCTCTAGCCTTACCGGGCGGGGTGAAAGGTGCGCCAATGTAATGTATTCTGTATACTTTCCGTTCGGCTGTATACTTGAAATGCAGGAGTAAAAAATCGGAATATTAGCGCAAGTATAAGGCATCGTCAGCCGAATCGGTAGACCGTCGAGCTCCGACGTTAAAAATCGAGAGTCACGCCGGCGACTATAAACCCTCCGGCCAGAAGACCGTCGAGCTCCGACGTTAAAAATCGAGAGTCGTACCGGCGACTATAAACCATCCAGCCGGAAGACCGTCGAGCTCCGACGTTAAAAATCGAGAGTCGTACCGGCGACTATAAACCATCCGTCCGGAAGACCGTCGAGCTCCGACGTTAAATATCGAGAGTCGAACCGGCGATTATAAACCCTCCGGCCGGAAGACCGTCGAGCTCCGATGTTAAATATCGAGAGTCAAACCGGCGACTGTAAACCCCCTGGCCAGAACGAAAGACGTTTGAAGATAAGCGGCGAGGGAAAGTAGTGACAAGTCGAATGTCACCTACGCCTGCTCGGGAGGTCTAGTTGGCCAAGTTACGTGTCATAGGCCCCGACCAATCACCCACAAGCATGCAAAGTAAAAACGAATTTGCGCAAAGATAAATATTTCATTGAACTTGGAGGAAGCAAAGCCGAGCGGCCGAATTACAAAAAGGATAGTTTTTGGCCGAACGACCGAATTACATAAAAACTTTACTCCAGAAAATCGTAAAGGTCCTTAGGGATGGTGCTAAGGAGCGCCGCGTGGTCTTGGGTCGGGATGCTGGAGGAGTCGGGCAGCTGACCCTTGGACTTTAGATAGCCTGTTGTGGCGGTGATGGCAAGCTCAAAGGCGGTATACATCCGCTCGCACACTTTTTCTGAAAACTCGGTCGAGCGGATGTGCTTCTGCCTCAGGGCTGCGACTCGGCCGGGCTCTGCTTCCTGGTATTCTTTGAAGTTAGCTTGTGAAGCTTCAAGAGCTTCATGTAATTTCTTCAGCTCGTCCTTATGTTTAGTCGCCTCGGCCGAGCGGCTCACCTTCTCGTCGTCTAGCTAATCCATCAGCTCTTTGACCCGTTGCTCCAAGCCCCGTGTCTCGACATTCTTCTTCTCCAGATCGGCGATAGCCGTGTTTTTCCGAGTGGTGGCTAGGCTTATTTTTTGGTCGAGTGTCTTGACCTGTCGATTGAGCTCGGCCAAAGTATGGGCATGATCGGCCGTCTTCTTCTGCTCAGCCGCCAACAGGTCTTGGGTCTTCTTGAGCTCTTTTTGCAGCTCGACATATGATGGACCTTGGGAGCCGGACGGGCCGCCCGGAGCCTTCAACCTCTTTAATTCTTCGTCCACCATGGTCAGACGGTTGCATACGGCAATCTCCTCCACCCATCTCTGGCATAAGCAAGAATTGTTAATGGTCGATCGGAAAGAATGCATAAAAAACTTTGGAAGAAAACGCACTTACCCCAGTGGCCTGCTGCATGTGGCTATTGGCCAGATTGCTGAGCGGAATCAACGCGACACGTGCCCGAGCGTCGGCCCACATCTCGGCTAGGGGTCCCTTCATTGTGATCATGTGCTCGGGCGCGGTTGGCCGATCGGACTCTGGCATCAATTCTTCGGTGGGGAGATGCAAAGAGACCTTGATGGTACGGCGCCGACCGGGAGTAGTCTCAGCGGAAGCTGGAGAAGGGTCGGAGGCCGGTGCAGAAAACTGGGACAAAATGGCCGAACGTTCGACTCGGCGGGGAGCGGGCGGAAGGGCGCTGATCGGAACGACCTCGAGGGGGTCCGCGGACGCGTCCAGTTGGGATGGGGTCCGATCGGACGAAATCGCCTCCACCTCTGGGGCTTTGCCGCGAGAATCGGTGGTGGTCCGCTCGAACAGATGGACCGCGGAAGTAGCCAAGCGGAGTGGTGTCTCCGTGCGACGCCTCTTTTGTCGGAGAGGGCGCTCTTCCTCCCGGACGGAAGGCTCTCGACTAGAAGTTGTGCCAGCCGCTGGCTCCGGGAGAGAAGCTTGAGCGGCTGACTCCCCCGCATTCGTATCGCTCTCCCCTTCATGTGAGCCGACCTGCTCAATACCAAGCGCCTCCATCTCTTTGGCAGCCGCGGCCTCGAGCGCCGCCGCTTTCCTCTTCAAAATACCGTCCATCACAGACTCCATGACAATGTCCGCTGCAAAGGAAAAAGAATAAAATCAGTTAGCAATCAAGGCAAATGTACAAGTAAAATTCTTACCGAAGCCGCTCGGGAGGAGGGTCCGGATCGGACTCAAGCCGAATATGTACATCACCCCTTCAGGCAAGAACTTATTGATGTCAAACTTCAGACCGGCTAGCATGTTGGCAGCGTGAAGATAGTCCGGTCGGGTCTTGAACCTTTTTAGCTCAGGGGAGATTGGCGGTCCGATCTGCCACTGGGTTAGGAAGGAAGCCCGCTCGGGAAGACGGAGATAGAAGTAAAACTCTTTCCAATGTTTATTGGAAGAGGGCAATTTATTAAAGAAAACTAAACCGGACCGAGCCTGGAACATGTAAGTACCCAGCTCGGACTGTTTAGGGTAATAAAAATAATAGAAGACCTCCGGTCGGAGGAGAATGTTGTGGATTTTGAACAAGACAACGACGCCGCATAGAAGGCGGAAAGTGTTAGGGACTAGGCTTCCGAGCGGAATGCCAAAAAAATTACAAACTTCTACGATGAAGGGATGGACTGGAAAGCGCAGACCGACTATGAACTGGTCGTGGAAAACACAGAAAGCTCCGCACGGCGGTTTGTGTGGCCGAGCGGAGGGTGAGGGTAATATGATTTCAAAGTCAGAAGGGATGTCAAAGTTGTCCATCAGAATATCGGCGTCGCGCCGATCGAAGCGCGACTCCAGGGTGGTATACCACGGGCCTAGGGCTTGGTCTTGAGGTTGAGAAGAACTGGCCATTGTCCGAACTGCGGAGCAAGCGAAAGGCGAAAAAGAAAAGGCCAACGACAGAGGGGAGAGGACGACAAACGAGACATCGCCCAGAGGACCAAAACTCAGGAAAGAAACGCAAAGAAAACCAAAGATAGAAAAGAAGAAGAACCTTACAGAGAAGAATAGAGTTCGACGAGGAACACGGAGTCGCCGGAAGAAGTAGCAACGAGATCACCGGAGCACTGAAACGCCAAAGGAAGCTTCTGGACACGCGAAGACGCAAATGCGGCGAGGAGGGGGAGAAGGCGAAGGCTTTATAGGGTTGGGCCCGAGCGGCCTCCACCGTCGGATGCAGGTCACGGGAACCGAAGCACGCATCGGGCCACCCATTTCAAATCGCCTCGATCTCGTCGGACACCACGCCGCCGCCGTACGATGACGGCAGCATCGCCACGTGGCATTCGGCTACTGGGGTGCATTTAATGAGTGCGTGCTCAACCTTAATGTCGAAGATTGGCGCAAATTTTGAAAAGATCCGAGGAATGTCGGCGTTCGTTATAGCTATCCCCGTGGGGACCGAGCGGAGGATAGTTTCACAGACGCCGCTCGGCGTGACTGGCGGTCCAGTCAGTCGGACTAATCGCCTCCTTCGACTAGACTTGAAGGGGAGGCAAGTGATCCGGCGGTACGGACAGGGGACCCCCTTTAAGGGGAATCAACGCCACGTGGAGGGTAAAAGTCAAGGGCAGTATGAGGTTCGGCCGACCGGATAAGGGTCGGGTCAACCGGCCGAACGGGTCAGCTGAGCACGCGAGGGAGTGGAAGCTTCCCGGTCGGACCGATACCCACGCCCGGTCGGACCGATGCCTGCCGAGCGGATGGACGCTCGACTCGGGGAAAAAGAGACAAGGAAAAGGACAAGGGGACATTGGGGAACATCTTCTGACAACAGGCATGTTCGACGACCAGGCCATACGCAGAATCCGACGACGGAAGGTTCTGCTGTTCCATCAGAGACGTGCTCGAACTATAGCAGTATGGTGTCAGGCAAGCTCCTCTGACAAGCCCATATTAAGGTATGGTAAGAGGACACGTGTTCGCCTCGGTATGTGTGCATAAGCCTCTTCACAGCTCTATATAAGAGCTCCCAGACTTCGCCGGAGGTATGCGATCTCTGATATTGGAAGTCACTTCATAGTTTCCTCTTGCCTGACTTGAGCGTCGGAGGGTCGTCGCCGGGAACCCCTTCCCGGCCCGACTTCTTTGCAAGTTCGCCGAAGCTCCATACGGCCGGTCAGAGACCCACGTCATTGGTTCGGAGAGCGCCACGTGCCCAGCGTCCATCGATTCAGCGTTCGGACAGGATCATAGGTAATGCAACAAAAACATGTTTGTTTGAAGGTTTTAATGAATAACATAGTTTAGTATTTTACCAGATTACCCTTAATTACAAAACTAATTATACATAATAATAATAATAATAATAATAATAATAATAATAATAATAATATTATTATTATTATTATTGATCCTGTTCGAAAGCTGAATCAACGGACGCTGGGCACGTGGCGCTCTCCGAGTCGCTGATGTAGATCTCCGACTGGTCGTATGATCCTCCGGCGAACCTGCACAGAAGTCAGGCCGGGAAGGGGTTCCCGGCGGCGACCCTCCGACGCTCAAGTCAGGCAAAGCTCGACAACAAGAAAGTGGCTCCAAATCTCAAAGAACGCGTACCTCCGGCGAATGGTGAGGGCCTTTATATAGGGCTGTGGAGGAGCGAGTGCACACATACCGAGGTGTACACGTGTCCTCTCTCATACCGTAGTGTGGGCTTGTCAGAGGAGCTTACCTGACACCATACTGCTACAGTTTGAGCACGTCTTTGATGGGACAGCGGATCCTTCTGTCGTAAGATTTGGAGTATGGCCAGATTATAGAGCATGCCCGCTGTCAGATGTCCTTTTCTACTTACTCCCTGCCGGGCGTCCGGTCGGCCAGCACGCGCCTTGTGTCCGGCCGGTCACATAGCGTGGTCTAATTGGGAGATTTCCGGTAAGGTGCTCTGTGGAGATCGTTAGTAGTATGCCACCTTATGTCTTCGGCCGAACGTGTCATCCGCTCGGCTTTACAATCCTATTCAATGAGCGCCGGAACCCCAACTCTTGCCGGGGCGCCTTTTGTCATCTGTTAGTCACCGGTCGGCCCATCCTTCTCCGGTCGGCCCATCCTTCTTCTATCGACCACCTGATCTTTTGACTTCCTCGTGGCGTTGACTCCCCAGAACGGGGGTCCCTTGTTCTTACCACCGGATCACTTGCCTCCCCTTCAAGTCTAGTCGAAGGAGGCACTTAGTCCGACTGACTGGACTGCAAATCTAGCCGGGCGGCGCTTTCGTGCAATTATCCTCCACTCGGTTTTCCGCGGGGATGGCCGTAAGGTTAGTCAACAACAACATTCCTCAGATCTTCTCGTAACCTGCGTCAATCCTCGACATTAAGGCTGAGCATGCGCTCATTAAATGTCTCGAATGGCTGAATGCCACGTGGCACGCTGTCGTCATCATACGGCGGCGTGGTGGTGCTTTGATGGGATCGAGGCGGTTCGAAATGGACGGTGCGATGCGCGCTTTGATTCCCGTGACCTGGATCCAACGGTGGAGGCTGCCCAGCCCCCGCCTTATAAAAACTTCGCTTCCTCCTCCGTCGTTTCACTTCTTCTCTCGCATGCCTCCGGTTACTCCTCGCGCTCCAAAGTTCAGGCGGACGTGTTCTTCTGCTTCCGGCGATCCCCGGTGTTCCTCCTTCGGTCCCCCTTTTTCTTGTAAGGTTCTCCTCTTTTCTTTCTGCTCCTTGTGCTTTCTCCACATTTCTTTCCCCAGTTTTCACTCCCAGGGTACTCTTTTAGCTTGCTGTCGTCTTTCTTCTGCCTTTTTGCCTTTTCGATTTCTTCCAATCGGACCATGGCTAGTTCTTCTCATCCTGAAGACCAGTCCCTCGGCCCTTGGTACACTACCATGCAGTCACGATTCGATCAGCGTGACTTTGATATTCTGACCGATAATTTTGAAATCCCAGTGATTTTGAACTTCTTTTAGCCGGTCCTTCCGCTCGGCCACACAGGCCGCCGCGCGGAGCTTTCTGTGTCTTCCGCGACCAGTTTACTGCCGGTCTGCGTTTCCCTGTACATCCCTTGATTATAGATGTTTGTAATTTTTTCGGTGTTCCGCTCGGCAGTCTAGTACCCAACACCTTTCGTCTTCTCTATGGTGTTATTGTTTTGTTCAAGATCCACAACATCCCCCTCCGACCGGAGGTCTTTTATTATTTCTATTACCCCAAGCAGTCCGAGCAGGGCACCTTCATGTTCCAAGCTCGGCCCGGCTTAGTCTTCTTTAACAAACTACCTTCTTCCAATAAACATTGGAAGGAGTATTTTTTCTATATTCGTATGCCCGATCAGGCCAACTTCCAGACCAAGTGGCAGGTCAACCTACCCCCCCCACTCCCGAGCTGAAGAAATTCAAGACCCGACCGGATTACCTCCAGGCTGCAAATATGCTAGCCGGTCTGCGGCTTGACATCAATAAGCTTCTTCACGAAGGAGTGATGTACATCTTCGGCCTGAGTCCAATGCGGACTCCTCTTCCGAGCAGCTTCGGTAAGAATTTTACTTGGGCATATGCTTTAATTGCTAACTGATTTCTCTTCTTTCCTTTGCAGCGGACATCGTCATGGAGTCGGTAATGACCGACATTTTGAAGAGAAAAGCGGCGGCGCTCGAAGCCGCGGCAGCCAAAGAAATGGAGACGCTCGGCATCCAACCGGTCGGCTCGCACGAAGGGGAAAGCGGGACTCAGGAAGAGTCGTCCGCTCAGGCTTCTCAACAGAACGTGACAAGCGGAGCCACCCCCAGCGGATGACCAACTGTCCCAGAGGAAGGTTCCACTCGGGAGGAGGAGCAACCTCGACAAAAGAGGCGACGAGTGGAGACTCCCCTACGATCGGCTACCTTCGCAATCCAACCATCCGAGCGGATCACTGCAACTGCTCGAGGCAAGGCTCCAGAGGTTGAGACCATTTCGTCCGACCGGACGCCTTCTGAATGGGATGAGCCGGCAGCCCCTATTGAGGCTATTCCGGTCAGCACCCTTCCGCCCGCTCGTCAACCAGTCCAGCGTTCGACCATTCATTCTCAATTTTCGGCGTCGGCTTCTGATCCTCTTCCGACCGCCGGTCGGACGACCCCCGGTCATGGCCGCACAGTACGAGTCACTCTTCATCTCCCGACTGAAGAGCTGCTGCCAGAAGCCGACCGACCAACCGCGCCCGAGCACACCATTACCTTGAAAAGGCCCCTAGCCGAGATGTGGGCCGACGCTCGGGCGCGCATCGCGATGATCCCCCTCCGCAACTTGGCCAATAGCCACATGCAGGAGGCCACGGGGGTAAGTTCGTTTTTTCCGAAGTTCTGCATGCATTTTTTCCGATCGGCCATTAACAACTTCTCCTTTCTTTTGCATCAGAGATGGGTGGAGCTCAAAAAGACTCAAAATTTACTGGCGGCCGAACAGAAGAAGACGGCCGAACAGAAGAAGACGGCCGATCAGGCCCACGCCTTGGCCGAGTCCGAGCGACAAGTCAAGTCGCTTGACACAAAGATAACCCTGGCCACCACTCGAAAAAACACGGCCATCTCCGATCTGGAGAAAAAGAATGTTGAGGCTCGAGGATTGGAGAAGAAGGTCAAAGAGCTGATGGAGCAGCTCGACCAAGAGAAGGCGAGCCGCGCGGCCGACGCAATCAAGCATAAGGACGAGCTGAAAACTCTACAGGAATCCCTCACTGCGTCTCAATTGGCCTTCAAAAAATACCAAGAGGCCGAGCCGAGCCGGGTTGCTGCTCTGAGACAGACTTACATCCGCTCGCTCGAATTTTCAGAAAAATTTTGCGAGTGGATGTACACTGCTTTCGACCTTGCCATGGCCGCCACCACTACCTACTTGAAGTCCAAGGGGCAACTTCCCGAGTCCCACGTCATCCCGGCCGCCGATCAGGTGGCGCTTCTTGACAATATACCGAAGGATCTCTACGACTATCTAGAGTAGGAAGTTAATATGTAATTCGGTCGCTCGGCCTAGAAACTTCCCCTTTTGTACTACGGCCATTCGGCTTTAATTTCCTTAATGATAATTGATCCGGTGGTAACGCCACGTGGAGGTCAAAGGGCCAGGTGGTCCATCGAAGAAGGGTGAGCCGACCGGACTCGTGAGAAAAGGGCAGGCCGATCGGTCTGCCAGTAAACATCTGATAGTAAAAGGCGCCCTGACAGGGATCGGGGTTCCGACGCTCAATGAAACAGTAAATAATGACCGAGCGGAAGGCCTAAGAGAAGGCAGGACGTAATGGGCGCGCCGCCCGGTCGGCGCAGGGAATTAGGGTCGTCCGGACGGCGCTCCTCGTCTAGCCGGTCGGACGGACGTCCTGGCCGGCGGTGGGTAAATACGGACAGGAGCATATGCTGACAGCCGTCAAGTCGTACGGCTAGGCCATACTCCTAGTCTGACAACAGGATGTCCTGTTGTCCCATCGAAGGCGCGATGGGATTGTTGCAGTATGGCGTCAGGTAAGCTTTCTGACAAACATATACCAAGGTATGGGCTGCGGACACGTACGCGCCTCAGTGGGCGTGTAGAAGCTCTTTCACCGCCCTATATAAAGAGCCACAGACTTCGCCGGAGGTACGCGTTCTACGAGCTTTGGAGCTACTTTTTCCACCACTTGCTTACCTGACTTGAGCGTCGAAGGGTCGCCGCCGGGAACCCCTTCCCGGCCCGACTTCTGTGCAGGTTCGTCGGAGCTTCGTACGACCAGACGGAGGCCCGCGCCATCGACTAGTAGCGCGCCACGTGCCCAGCGTCCTTTGGTTCGGCGATTCAGACATGATCAATTTGGCGCCGTCTGTGGGAACGCTCTTGCATCCGATCGGAAACAATGGACGAGGCTGGAAGACAACACATGGTGACGCTTTCGAACTAGGAACTCGACGCTCTGATCGAGATAAGGGCCGCCAAGCTCGTGGAGCAAAAACAGAAAACCACAGCCGAGCGGCCAGAGCAGCAAGCAACATCAGTGTCTGGTGGTCGAGCGGAAGCACCACCGGCCACCGTTGCATTTCATCGAGCCTTATTCCGTACCCCTGAAGCCGCGGCAGCTCAAAGAGACCGGGGATCTTCTTCGGATGAAATGCCTAGACGAGAAGACAGAAAAGGGAAAGCCCCCCGAGCGGACGCATCGCCCGAGCGGATCAATCGCCAATTTTCAGAGGCTATTCTAAGAGACACTCTGCCCAAGCATTACGTGCCTCCGACGATCGGCGAGTATAATGGGACAACCGACCCAGATGATCATCTGGGTAAGTTCGATAACACAGCTACTCTCCATCAATACACAGATGGAGTAAAGTGCCGAGTTTTTCTTACCACTCTCTCGGGATAGGCTCAACAGTGGTTTCGGAGGTTGCCGGACGGATCCATCACAAGCTTTAAGGACTTCCGAAAGGCATTCCTCCACCATTTTGCGAGCAGTCGACGCTACCAGAAAACGAGCGTGAGCCTGTTCGCCATCAAGCAAGAAGCCCGTGAATCGCTTCGAGCTTACATCCAGCGGTTCAACCAGGTGGCGATGGACATTCCAACTGCCACCTCGGAAACCATGATGAATGCCTTCACACAAGGCCTAGTGGATGGGGATTTCTTCCGATCGCTCATCCGAAAGCCGCCCCGAGACTATGATCACATGCCCAATAAGACGTGGAAGAGGCACAAGCGGCTAGGAAAAAGAAACTCCAATCGAGAGGGCTCCTCCGGCCGAAACCACACCACACATCAGCCTCCCAGAGGACCAAGGGCGAAGCAATCCGATCCCCATGCTAGGCCCCACGTGCAAGAGGTAGCCACCTTGGCCCAAGCCAAGAAGAAATGGACCCGATGTTCGCTCCTTCCACGGACGGATCGCACAACACAAGGGATTGCGAAGTCTTCCTTCGTGGCTCATCTGTGCCGGAATGCTGGGCAGCGGTCTCCCTCGATCGACAGTGACGGAGAACACATGAAGCCGATCGGGGCGAGCTGATAGGCATGCCAGACGCTCATCGGATCGTTCTCCAAGGCGGGAGAATCGCCGAGTGTCTAGAGAACGGTCCCGATCCGTGCTCGGGAAGAGGAAAATAGGAGCAATACTTCCGGCGAGATCAACGTTATTCTTTGGCGGGCCGTAGGAGACTCAACCGAGCTAGAAAGGCGAGCGTCCGGCTCAAATTCATGCGATCGGTATGGCAGAGCAATGGAAGGACCGAAATTAGTTTGGGCGGGGACTTGGAAGGAGTTGAAGTACCCCGCGATGCTCTGCTCATCAAAGCGGTAATAGCCAATTACACTATTCACTACGTATTTGTTGACACAGGAGCTCGGTCAACATCTTATTCAAGAAGGCGTTCGATCAGGTGTAAATTGATCGAGCTATTACCCATGACAACTCCGCTCTCGGGTTTACGTATGAAGTTGAAGTCAGACGGTCCGTGGCTACCTCGGAGAAGAGCTCAGGAGGACAAGGACGACAAACTTTGTGGTGGTCGACTCTCCCTCGTCCTACAACGTCATTTTGGGACGACCGGCGCTCAGCGAATTCCGAGCGGTCGTCTCAACCTTCCATCAGAAGATCAAGTTCCCCGTGGAGGACAAAGTGGGAGAAGTGCGGGGAGATCAGCTAGCAGCTTGGCGATGCTACATCGAGATGGTTCCAGCGGAAGCCAATTCCGCTCGGAAGGCGCCCCAGATCGAGGTAAACGCCATCACTGAAAAGCCACCCTCTTTAATTTATGAAGAAAAGGAGGAAGTGCAGATTCACCTAACCCGATCGGAGGCCACGACTTTTATTGCGTCCGATCTGGAGGAGAAGCGGAAAGAGGAGCTGATCCAATGCCTCCGAAGAAATCATGATGTCTTCGTCTGGTCGACACATGAGCTGCCCGGAATTTCACCCAATATTGCGCAGCATGAGCTCCATGTCCGACCGGACGCTCGGCCAGTCAAGCAGAGAAAAAGAGATTTCAGCGTCGAGCAGAATGCCATCATCCGGGCGGAGGTGGAGAAGCTCCTGGAAGCCGGCCATATACGCGAAGTGCAATTCCCGAGTTGGCTGGCGAACGTAGTATTAGTCTCCAAGCCGGACAACAAATGGAGAGTATGCATAGATTTTAGGGATCTCAACAAAGCTTGCCCGAAAGACTTTTATCCCCTGCCCCGGATAGATCAGCTGGTGGACTCTACGGCCAGCTGCAAACTAATATGTATGCTCGACGCTTACCAAGGCTATCACCAAGTGCCGCTCGCCCGTGAGGATCAAGAAAAAGTCAGCTTCGTCACGGCCGATGACACCTATTGCTATAATGTGATGCCGTTCAGATTGAAGAATGCGGGAGCCACATATCAGCGCTTGATGAATAAAGTATTCAGAGAGCAAATTGGGCGAAATCTGGAAGTGTACGTGGACGACATTCTCATCAAGACCGTCCGAGTGGCTGATCTCTTCAAAGACATGGAGGAAACCTTCCGAACACTGCGCAAATATGGAGTCAAGCTGAATCCCCAGAAGTGCCTGTTCGGAGCAAAAGGAGGGCGTTTTCTGGGGTACATAGTGATCGAGCGGGGAATCGAAGCAAATCCCAGCAAGGTGAAAGCCCTCCAAGACATGCCGCCTCCCAGAAATACAAGGGAAGTACAGCGTTTGACCGGTCAGATAACTGCTTTGTCCAGATTCATCTCCAAAACTGCCGACCGGAGCCTCCCTTTCTTCAAAATCTTGCGCAAGGCCACTAAGTTTCACTGGGATCGAAGACTTGAAGGCATATCTGAACTCTCTCCCGGTATTGGCCAAACCGACTGCGGGTGAGCCACTTTATATGTACTTGTCTTCAACCGAGCATGCAATCGTCTCGGCTTTAGTGAGGGCGAGCGGAGAAGAGCCTGTGTATTTCCTTAGTCACATTTTAAAAGATGCTGAATCTCGCTACACTGGGCTCGAGAAGTTGGCTTTCGGTCTGGTCCTTGCAGCTCGGCGCCTTCGTCCATACTTCCTGGCGCATACCATCATTGTCAAAACAAATAGCTCGCTCGGTCGTGTATTACTAAACCCAGAAGCGTCCGGGCGGCTCATCAAGTGGACGACAGAGTTAAGTGAATTCGACATCCAATACCAGCCCCGCTCGGCGATCAAAGCGCAATCCTTGGCCGATTTTGTGACTGAGGTGCAGAGGCCGGAGCCGGAAGCTATGTGGAGAATATACGTAGATGGGTCGTCCACTCGGCTCGGAAGCGGGATTGGAATATTGCTGCTCTCCCCACAAGAAGAAAAGATGCACTTATCCGTCCGGCTGGATTATAAAGCTACCAACAATGAGGCGGAGTATGAGGCCCTCATAGCCGGCTTGCAGGCAGCACGGCATGTAGGAGCCGGTCGGGTAAAGCTTCACTCGGACTCGCAGTTGGCCGCCCAGCAGCTCTCTGGTACCTTCGAAATCAATAGTGCTCGGCTCAAGCTCTACGCTGAAGCCTTCGAGAAGCTCAAAGCCAATTTTAGAGAAGTTATTGTCCAGAAGATACCCAGAGCAGAAAATCAAGCAGCTGATGAGGTAGCCAAACTGGCGAGCTCAATAACGCCGGTCGCTATTCAGCATTCAATTGAAAAAGTACTGTTGGTGGCGCACGTCGACCGGATGGAAGACCTCACATTTCCAAACGACTGGCGGACACCCATCATAGAGTTCCTCCGCTCGGGCGCCACACCATCCAATGAGAATAAAGCCCAGCTGCTAAGGAGGAGAGCCGGTCGGTTCACACTCATCGGCGATCAGCTTTACAAAAAGGCTTTCTCACGCCCGCTGTTGAAATGCGTGAGCTCGGAGGACTCGGCTTACATCCTCTAAGAAGTACATCAAGGATCGTGCGGAGGGCATCCGGGCGGACGATCACTAGCTAAGAAGATCCTGCTAGCTAGATACTTTTGGCCAACTTTACAAGCGGACGCCGCTCGGGTCGTGTCGACGTGCCTTTCGTACCAGAAGTACCATAACTTCAACCACCGACCGGCAGAGGAAATGAAGGCATCAACAGTTTCATGTCCGTTCGATCAATGGGGAATGGATATCGTGGGTCCGTTTCCTATGGCGACCGGACAGTGAAAATTCTTATTGGCGGCGGTTGATTATTTTTCCAAGTGGGTGGAGGCCGAGCCGCTAGCCAAGATCACCGAGCAGGTGGTCAAGAAATTTATTTGGCAGAACATCATCTGTCGGTTCGGCATCCCCCGTCGACTTATCTCCGATAATGGGCGGCAATTCACAGGAAAGTTGCTCAAAGATTGGTGCAAAAGCTATGACATCGAGCAACACTTCACATCCGTGGCATATCCCCAGAGCAATGGTCAAGCCGAAGTAGCCAATCGGGAAATTCTTCGTATTTTGCGCGCTCGGCTCGACCATTTGGGAGGAAGTTGGGTGGATGAAGTGTCGGGCGTCTTATGGGCCATCCGAACGACTCCAAAGGAAGGGACAGGCGTCACGCCTTTCCACCTGGTATATGGCGGCGAAGCGGTCATTCCTGTTGAAGTTGGCGTCGAGTCCGCTCGGATCCAAAATTACGATGAGGACAACGCCGAGCGGAGGAATATGGAGCTGGATTCGGTTGAAGAAGAAAGAGCCAAGGCGTCCGTTCGGCTGATGGCGTACCGGCAGGGGATGAAGCAAAACTACAACCGCCGAGTAATCCCGAGATCATTCCAGGTCGGCGACCTCGTCTGGAAGAAAGTCAAGCCAGTCGGCGATGTCGGCAAGCTGGAGGCACCGTGGGCGGGCCCCTTCAAGGTTATTGAAAAGCTCCGCTCGGGCGCTTATTATTTGGAGGATGAAGACGGGCGTCAACTGGACCGGCCGTGGAGCGCGAATCATCTCCAGCCTTATCGGGCTGGGTGAAATGTGCACTAATGTAACTTATTTTTTGCATATATTTTGGTCGCCCGTACCCTTGTAATGCAGGAAGCAAAATTAATGCAATGTGATCCTGTCCGAACCAGGAGTCAACGGACACTGGGCACGTGGCGCTCCCTGCTGAATCCTCAAGTGCTCCGGTGAACCTGCAACAAAACCGAGCCGGGAGGGGTGTCCCGGCGACGGCCCTCCGACGCTCAAGTCAGGCGAGGAATAAAAAAGGGTGGCCTCAAGATGAAGACTTTTTTTCATACCTCCGGTGAAGGAATGGAAGCCTTATATAGACCCCTCGAAGAAGCCTGGGCGCGCCAATCAAAGTAACCACCTGCATTTGACCATGCCCAAGTATGGGTCTGTCAGAAGGGCCATGCCCAGATATGGATCCGTCAGAAAGACGTCCATGAGGCCATACTGCTACTGTATCAACCTTTCCATGATGTGACGGCAAGATCCTCCATCCTGCGATCTTTTGTACGGCCTAATCATCAGACATGCTTCTGCTGATATCCCATATCCCAAGCCGAGCGCATAGGCCGCTCGGTCACCTTTGTACCCTCGCCCTTATCTGGGCCAAACGGACAACCCGCTCGGCCCTTTGGTCCCAGCCGAGCGGACTCCCGCTCGGCCCTTCGATCCTCCTGCCTTGGCGTCGGAAACCCAAGCCCATGGACGGGTTATCTCTAGCTCCGCTCGGACCTACTAAGCCACTCGGCCCTTCGATCCTCCTGCCTTAGCGTCGGAAACCCAAGCCCATGGATGGGTTATCTCTAGCTCCGCTCGGACCTACTAAGCCTCTCGGCGCGGCCATTAACCACTTAGTCAGCCCTTCATCGGTCCTCAAGCTGAGACCCTTCAGGAAGTGGGTCCCCCATTCTTACCGCCGGATCACTTGCCTTCCCTTCAAGTCTAGTCGAAGGAGGCAGTGAGTCTGACTGACTGGACTATACGTGCCCGAGCGGGCGGTCGCCGCCTTTCCGTGGCTCATAATATTCTTGGGGCCGTTCGGCCCTTCTGCCAAATTCAGCCGTTCGACTCTTCATTTCGGTTGTCTTGTCGCTTAATGTGGATATTTGCTTGTCTAGATCTTCTCGAAAATCACACAAATCCTCTCCATTAAGTCGAAGCATGCGCGGTATGGGCGCATTAATTGTGCTTGGCGACAGAGCGCCACGTGTCGACCATTGTGTGGCGGCGACGTCACTCACGATGGGACGCCTTCGTTTAAAATGGACGGCCCGATGGCGTCCTTGTCCTTCGTGACCTGGATCGGACGGCGGAGGCCGACGGGCCCCGGTTGTATAAAGTCTCAGTTCTCCTCCTCTGCCGCACGCTCGCTCGTGCTTCCTCCTTCTGCCTCCTCTGCCGCTGTAGCCTTCGGCGATCCAGTCCCACTTTCCGGCTGCTACCTTTTCCCCGGTGATCTTTTCCGCCCGTTTCCTTCTCAGTGAGTCTTCTTCCTTCACTTACTAGGTTTTCCCTGCTCATTTCGCCTCTTTCGCTCCCCTTCTTTCGATTTCTTGCTATCCTCTTGCCTCTCCGAGATGGCAAGTTCCTCTGAACCCGCCACCAACGTTCACGGTCCCTGGTATGTGACCATGGAGAGTCGGTTTGATGAGGAGGGTGCTCGGCGCCTGGTTCGGACGTATGGGATTCCCGATAACCATGAAATAGTTATAGCCGACCCGACAGACCGACCACATGACCCGCCGATCGGCACAATCTGTTTCTTTTTAGACCAATTCCAGGGTGGCCTTAGATTTCCTACCCATCCCTTTATTTTAGAGGTTTGTAACTATTTTCGCATCCCGCTCGACCAACTTGTGCCGAATTCCTTTAGGCTGCTGAGTGGGGTGGTCGTCCTCTTTAAGCTGCACAGTATCCCTCTTGACCCCAAAATATTCCACTTCTTCTTCTACCCCAAACAATCCGAGCCGGGCACTTTTATCTTCCAAAGTAGAATAGACTTTAAATTTTTTGATAATATGCCGACCTCCAACAAACACTGGAAGGAGTTTTTCTTCTATGTTCGACTTCCCGAGCGGCTAGCATTCCGAACCAAATGGCAGACCGCTGTGCCGACTCAGCCGGAGCTCGGCAAGTTCAGAAGCAATCCAGCCTATCTTCATGCGGCGAACTGGTTGTCTGGTCAGCGATACAAGATCGACCAGTTGCTGCTCAAGGGGGTGTTGTATATTTTCGGATTGTCTCCCGTTCGGGCAAATCTCCCCTTCCGCATGAGTAAGGATTCTTTACTCTCTTAGTCTTTTTTGTCTAATTGATTTTAATTTCGTTTACTGCAGCTGAAGTCATGTGGCATTCTAAGGCTACCGCTCACCTGAAATTGAAGTCCGTGGAGATTGAAGCGGCTACGAAAAAAGAGCTCGCCGAGCGGGGACTCATCCCCAGCCGCTCGGCGGATGCAGGAGAGGGGGGGGCGCAGTCCGCCCCTGAAACAGAAACTGCCCCATCCGCTTCAACGGAGGTTGAGGCGGATCCTGTTTCCTCGGCCCCCGCCGAGTTGGGCGTCCCCCAGGTTGGAGATCCACCATTGGAGGTTCGGCGGAAACGTCGAAGAGACCCCAGCCTTCCGCCGACCCAAGAGGGGGAACCACAGGCGCCGATCAGCGTAACTTCGCCTGACCGCACGCCACCGCAGATCGGGACCCCTGTGGCCTCGCCTACCGCACAGCCCTCCGGCTCTCCTCCCCGAACTCGCCGCCACTTACGTCGGTTGGGCGAAACTTCCACCATAGGGGAGTCCTCGCATCAGGCGGCCACGACTGAAGAAGCGCCGTCCGGCCACCCTACCATCAAGACTACCCTCCGATTTCCGTCAGAGGAATATTTACTGTCTGCCGATCGGCCATCGAGCCCCGTTCACGAAATAACCCTGATTGGTCCGCTCGCCAAGCTTTTCGAGGACGCCCAGATTCAGGTGGCCCTTATGACGCCCAAGCAGCTCGGCGATAACAATATGCAGCAGGCTACTCAGGTAAACCCATCTTCATTCCCGTGTCATGCTATTGTTTGATTCCTGATATTATTATTTCCCTTACAGCGCTGGGCTGAGCAAATCGCCACGAGCCATCGGCTAGCCGAGTTGGAGGATCTCCTAGAAAAACTCCAAGTGTCGGGAGGTCCCACGGCCGAGCGGGAGAAACAAGCTCTTGAGGCCGAACAGAAGAAGGCAGCCGAGGCCCGACTCGAAGACTTGGTGAAGAAGCGGGACGGGGACGTGAAGCGCGCCAATGGCCGGAAGAGGCGGGCAATTGCTGATCTAGATAAAATGAAAGTCGAAGTCCGGGCCCTAGATCAGCAGTCTAAGAAGCTAGGGGCCGAGCTGGATGCCGAGCGGGAGATCCGTTCGGCCGAACGCACAAAAGCTGAGATGGACTTGAAAGCAGTCCAAGATACCTTAACCGCTTCCCGAGCGGCACTCAAAAAATATAAGGAGGGCGAGCCAAGTCGGCTAGCAGCAGCTGCCAGAATACATCCGCTCGGAGCGATTTGGCGAAAAGTTTGGTGGCAACGTCTCCTCAACCTTCCTCGAGGCGGTCAAGGTCACCACGGCGTACTTCAAGAAGGGGGCATCTTCCTGCTGACCTAAGCATTCCCCTCCGAACTGGCGGCCATGATTGACGACATCCCGGACACCTTTTTTAATTTTGAGGATCCGGAGTGATGCGGGTTATTTCAAGCACTTTCTGTACTTCATCCGCTCGGCGGATGTAAAATTTTTGTACGTGCCGTTCGGCATAATTTTTCTTCTAATGAAACGATGCCCCTTTGCCTGTCTTCCTACTCATTGTCCATAATATTCTTCTGTTTGCTTAACATTGATGCTCGTAAAATTTCTGCCAGTCATGCTCTTAAGCTTTCTCTCTCACGCGTCCGATCGGCTTGGCTCCTTATATAGAGTCCGAGCGAGAAGGCCTACTCGCTCTGCACGTATCCTGCTTGCGTGAAGTCAACAAACGCCGAGTATCGAAGGACCAACCCCCAATCGGGCCTGAATGTTTTAATATTTGTAGTTTCCGCGGTTTCTTACTCTGATATTCGTTCTTCCGCTTGGTATATTTATAGCCGATCGGCGCGGCTCTCGATTTTTAACGACGGTGCTCGTCGGCGCGGATGTTTATAGCCGATCGGCGCGGCTCTCGATTTTTAACGACGGTGCTCGTCGGCGCGGATGTTTATAGCCGATCGGCGCGGCTCTCGATTTTTAACGACGGTGCTCGTCGGCGCGGATGTTTATAGCCGATCGACGCAGCTCTCGATTTTTAACGACGGTGCTCGTCGGGCGGATGTTTATAGCCGATCGGCGGCTCTCGATTTTTAACGGTGCTCGTCGCCGCGGATGTTTATAGCCGATCGGCGACTCGATTTTTAACGACGGTGCTCGTCGGCGCGGATGTTTATAGCCGATCGGCGGCTCTCGATTTTAACGACGGTGCTCGTCGCGGATGTTTATAGCCGATCGGCCCGACTCTCGATTTTAACGACGGTGCTCGCCGGTTTTCCGCTCGGTTTTTACGGCGCGGCTCTACGGTTTAACGTCTGGGCTAGACGACTGCTTTTGACCCTGCTCGGCAGGGAGTGCCTTCTTATCACTTTGTTCCTTTCACCCAATAACGTACTCTTGGCCGACTGGCTCAGGGTCTGCTTCGTCGAGCATCTGGGCTAGGATAATATACCTCCGTCCGAATGGTACGGGGCCTTCAATTTTAGAGCGCTTGGCCCGACCCATTTACCTCCGGCCGAGCGGCTCGGGGCCTTCGTTCTTTTGTTGGCGATGTCTTATTTGTTCTCTTGATTTTTCGTTTCTGCATTTCAAGTATTCAGTCGAAAAAAAGTACACAAGATGATTTACATAGGCACACCTTTCACCCTGCCCGGTAAGGCTGGAGGTGGTTCACGCTCCACGGCCTATCTAGCTGCCGACCTTCCTCATCCTCCAGATAATACGCGCCCGAGCGGAGCTTTTCGATGATTTTGAAGGGACCTGCCCATGGAGCTTCAAGCTTGCCGACGTCGCCGACCGGCTTGACTTTCTTCCAGACAAGGTCGCCGATCTGGAATGATCGGGGAATGACGCACCGGTTATAGTTTTGCTTCATTCGTTGTCGGTACGCCATCAGCCGAACGGACGCCTTTGCCCTCTCCTCTTCTACCAAATCCAGCTCCATGTTTCTCCGTTCGGCGTTGTCCTCATCGTAGCTCTGGATCCGGGCGGACTCCACGCCGACTTCAACCGGAATGACGGCCTCGCCACCATATACCAAATGGAACGGTGTGACTCCTGTCCCTTCTTTTGGCGTTGTTCGGATGGCCCACAAGACGCTCGGCACTTCATCCGGCCAACTTCCTCCCAAATGGTCGAGCCGAGCGCGCAGAATACGGAGAATTTCCCGGTTGGCCACTTCAGCTTGACCGTTGCTCTGAGGATAGGCCACGGATGTGAAATGTTGCTCAATGCCGTAGCTCTTGCACCAATCCTCTAACATCTTCCCTGTGAACTGCCGCCCGTTGTCGGACACTAGTCGGCGAGGGATGCCGAACCGACAAATGATGTGTTGCCAGATGAATTTTTTAACCATTTGTTCAGTGATCTTTGTTAGCGGCTCGGCCTCCACCCACTTAGAGAAATAGTCTACCACCACTAGTAAGAATTTCCTCTGCCCGGCCGCCATCGGAAATGGACCGACAATATCCATTCCCCATTGGTCGAACGGGCATGAAACGCTTGACGCCTTCATTTCTTCGGCCGGTCGGTGGGAGAAATTGTGATACTTCTGGCATGAAAGGAAGGTAGATACTGTCCGAGCGGCATCTGTTTGTAAAGTTGGCCAAAAGTATCCGGCCAAGAGGATCTTCTTGGCCAATGAGCGCCCGCTCGGATGACCCCCGCATGATCCTTGATGTACTTCTTGGAGGATGTAAGCTGAGTCCTCCAAGCTTACACATTTCAGCAACGGGCGCGAGAAAGCTTTCTTGTAAAGCTGATCTCCGATGAGTGTAAACCGACCGGCTCTTCTTCTGAGGAGCTGGGCTGCATATTCATCGGAGGGTGTGGTGCCCGAACGGAGAAATTCTATAATAGGTGTCCTCCAGTCGCTTGGAAACGTGAGGCCTTGCATCCGATCGACGTGCGCCACCAGCAGTACTTTTTCAATTGGTTGCTGAATGGCAACGGGTGTTATTGAACTCGCGAGTTTGGCTAACTCGTCTGCTGCCTGGTTCTCCGTTCGGGGGATCTTCTGTATAAGAACCTCTCGAAAAGTAGCTTTGAGCTTTTCAAAGGCCTCAACGTAGAGTTTAAGCCGAACACTATTGATTTCAAAGGTGCTAGAAAGTTGTTGAGCGGCCAACTGTGAATCCGAATAGAGAGTTACCCGACCGGCACCCACATGCCGGGCTGCCTGCAATCCGGCTATGAGGGCCTCATACTCTGCTTCGTTGTTGGTAGCTTTGTAATCCAGCCGGACGGATAGGTGCATCTTCTCTTCTTGAGGTGAGAGCAGCAATATTCCGATCCCACTTCCGAGCCGAGTGGAGGACCCGTCCACATATATTCTCCACATAGCTTCCGGCTCTGGCCTTTGCACTTCGGTCACAAAATCAGCCAAGGATTGGGCTTTGATCGCCGAGCGGGGCTGATATTGGATGTCAAATTCACTTAATTCTGTCGTCCACTTGATGAGCCGTCCGGACGCTTCTGGATTCAACAGTACTCTTCCGAGTGGACTGTTCGTCCGGACAATGATGGTGTGAGCCAAGAAATACGGTCGAAGGCGCCGAGCGGCTAGAACCAAAGCAAAGGCCAACTTCTCGAGCCCGGTGTAACGAGATTCAGCATCCTTTAAAATGTGGCTTAGAAAATACACCGGCTGCTCTTCGCCGCTTGCCCTCACAAGTGCTGAGCCTACAGCATGCTCAGTCGATGACAAATAAATATAAAGTGACTCACCCCCGATCGGCTTGGCTAACACTGGCAGAGAATTAAGATACGTCTTCAATTCTCCGAACGCTCGGTCACATTCTTCGTCCCACTGGAACTTAGTAGCCTTGCGCAGGATCTTGAAGAATGGAAGTCTCCGGTCGGTGGTTTTGGAGATGAATCTGGACAAAGCAGTTATCCGACCGGTCAACCTCTGCACTTCTCTTGTATTTCTTGGGGGCGGCATGTCTTGCAGAGCTTTCACCTTGCTAGGATTTGCTTCGATTCCCCGTTCGGTCACTATGTACCCCAAGAAACGCCCTCCTTTTGCTCCGAACAAGCACTTCTGGGGATTTAGCTTGACTCCATATTTGCGCAGCGTTCGGAAGGTTTCTTCTATGTCCTTGAAAAGATCGGCCGCTCGGACAGACTTAATGAGAATGTCGTCCACATAGACTTCCAGATTCCGCCCGATCTGCTCCCTGAACACTTTGTTCATCAAGCGTTGATAGGTGGCCCCAGCATTCTTCAGTCCGAACGGCATCACATTGTAACAATACGTGCCGTCGGCAGTCACAAAGCTAACCTTTTCTTGATCTTCACGGGCGAGCGGCACCTGATGATAGCCTTGGTATGCGTCGAGCATGCAAATCAATTCACAACCGGCCGTAGAGTCCACCAGCTGATCTATCCGGGGCAAGGGATAAAAATCTTTGGGGCATGCTTTGTTTAAGTCCCGAAAGTCGATGCAGACTCTCCACTTGCCGCCCGGCTTGGAGACCAATACCACGTTGGCCAGCCAGCTAGGGAACTGCACTTCTCGTATGTGGCCGGCCTCCAGAAGTTTCTCTACTTCCGCCCGGATGATGGCGTTCTGCTCGGCACTGAAATCCCTTTTCCTCTGCTTCACTGGCCGAGCGTCCGGTCGGACATGCAATTCATGCTGCGCCAGGCTCGGCGAAACCCCGGGCAACTCATGTGTCGACCAGACGAAGACATCATGATTTCGTTGGAGGCACTGGATCAGCTCCTCCTTCTGCTCCTTCTCCAGATCAGAGGCGATAAATGTTGTGGCCTCCGATCGGTTCGGATGGATCTGAACCTCCTCCTTTTCATCATAAATTAAAGCAGGAGGTTTCTCGGTGATGGCATTTACCTCGATTCGAGGCGCCTTCCGAGCAGAGTTGGATTCTGCTCGGACCATCTCGATATAGCATCGCCGAGCTGCTAACTGATCCCCCCGTACTTCTCCCACTCTGTCTTCGACGGGGAACTTCATCTTCTGGTGGAAGGTTGAGACGACGGCTTGGAATTGGCTAAGCGCCGGTCGTCCCAAAATGACATTGTAGGACGAAGGAGAGTCGACCACCACGAAGTTTATTGTCCTGGTCCTCCTGAGCGGCTCCTCTCCCAGTGAGGTAGCTAGCCGAATTTGTCCGACCGACTGAACTTCGTTGCCAGTAAACCCGTAGAGCGGGGTCATCATGGGCAGCAGCTCGGCACGATCAATTTGCAGCTGATCGAACGCCTTCTTGAATATGATGTTGACCGAGCTCCCTGTGTCAACAAATAGGCGGTGAATAGTATAATTTGCTATTACCGCTTTAATGAGCAGAGCATCGTCGTGGGGCACTTCTACTCCTTCCAAGTCTCCGGGGCCGAAAGTGATTTCCGGTCCACTTGCCCGCTCTTGACTACAGCCGACTGCGTGGATCTGTAGCTGCCGAACGCCCGCCTTTCTGGCCCGGTTGGAGTCTCCTCCGGTTGGCCCGCCAGCAATGACGTTGATCTCGCCCCGGGAAGTATTGCTCCTGTTTTCCTCTTCCCGAGTGGACGGTCGTGACCGTTCTCTGGACGCCCGGCGATTCTCCTGTCTTGGAGATCGGTGCCGATCGGGTGTTTGTTGATGTCGCCTTTCGGTGCGGGTCCGGTCGGCTTCATGGGTCCTTTGTCTCCTGTCGATGGGAGGAGACAGTCGTTCGGCTTTCCTGGGAACGGGATTGGCCACGAAGGGAAGACTTCGACAATCCCTCGTGTTGTGCGTATCCGTCTGATGGAAGGAGCAGAACATAGGGGTCCACCTCTTCTTTGGCTTGGGCCGAGCGGCAGCCACTTCTTGCACGTGCGTGGGGGGATCGGATTGCTTGCCCTCGGTCCTCTTGGTGGTCGATGAGCGGCCAAGGGTCCTCGGTTGGAGTTTCCTTTTTCCAAGCGGCTTGCGCTTCTTCCACATTTATGTATTCGTTGGCTCTCAAGATGATCATAATCTCGGGCGGCTTTCGGATGAGCGACCGAAGAAGTCCCCATCTACAAGGCCTTGCGTGAAGGCATTCATCATCGCCTCCGATGTGGCCGTTGGGATATTCATCGCCACTTGGTTGAACCATGAATGTAAGCTGCGATTCTCTCGGCTCTTGCTTGATGGCGAAGGCTGACACTTGTCTTCCGATACCGCCGATTGCTAGCGAAATGGTGGAGGAAGGCCATTCGGAAGTCCTTGAAGCTAGTGATGGATCCGTCCTAACCTCCGAAACCACCGCTGAGCCGATCCCGAGAGGGTTGTAAGGAAGACGCGGCACTTTACTCCATCCGTATATTGATGGAGTGTAGTGTGTTATCAAACTTACCCAGATGATCATCCGGGTCTGTTGTTCCATTATACTCGCCGATCGTCGGAGGCACGTAATGCTTGGGTAGGGGGTCTCGTAGAATAGCCTCCGAGAATTGGCGATTGATCCGCTCGGGAGATGTGTCCGCCCGGGGAGCTTTCCCTTTTCTGTCATCCCGCCTTGGCATTTCGTCTGAAGAAGAGCCTCTATCTCTCCGAGCTGGTACGGCTTCAGGGGTGCGAAATAAGGCCCGGTGGAATGCGACGGTGGCCTTAGGTGCTTCCGCTCGGCCACCCGATGCAGATGTTGCTTGTTGCTCCGGCCGCTCGGCCGCGGCTTTCTATTTTTGCTCCACAAGTTTGGCGGCCCTCATCTCGACCAGAGCGTCGAGTTCTTCTGTTGAAAGCGCCACCGTGTGTTGTCGTCCAGCCTCATCCATTGTTCTTGTTCGAATGCAGGAGCGTTCCCACAGACGGCGCCAATTTGATCCTGTCCGAACCAGGAGTCAACGGACACTGGGCACGTGGCGCTCCCTGCTGAATCCTCAAGTGCTCCGGTGAACCTGCAACAAAACCGAGCCGGGAGGGGTGTCCCGGCGACGGCCCTCCGACGCTCAAGTCAGGCGAGGAATAAAAAAGGGTGGCCTCAAGATGAAGACTTTTTTTCATACCTCCGGTGAAGGAATGGAGGCCTTATATAGACCCCTCGAAGAAGCCTGGGCGCGCCAATCAAAGTAACCACCTGCAGTTGACCATGCCCAAGTATGGGTCTGTCAGAAGGGCCATGCCCAGATATGGATCTGTCAGAAAGACGTCCATGAGGCCATACTGCTACTGTATCAACCTTTCCATGATGTGACGGCAAGATCCTCCATCGTGCGATCTTGTGTACGGCCTAATCATCAGACATGCTTCTGCTGATATCCCATATCCCAAGCCGAGCGCATAGGCCGCTCGGCCACCTTTGTACCCTCGCCCTTATCTGGGCCAAACGGACAACCCGCTCGGCCCTTTGGTCCCAGCCGAGTGGACTCCCGCTCGGCCCTTCGATCCTCCTGCCTTGGCGTCGGAAACCCAAGCCCATGGACGGGTTATCTCTAGCTCCGCTCGGACCTACTAAGCCACTCGGCCCTTCGATCCTCCTGCCTTGGCGTCGGAAACCCAAGCCCATGGATGGGTTATCTCTAGCTCCGCTCGGACCTACTAAGCCTCTCGGCGCGGCCATTAACCACTTAGTCAGCCCTTCATCGGTCCTCAAGCTGAGACCCTTCAGGAAGTAGGTCCCCCATTCTTACCGCCGAATCACAATGGATGGCCAATGGGTTTGCAGAGCGGCTGTATTGAAGTTAGCCTTAAAAAGGCCGTCGAGCTTCGACGTTAAATATCGAGAGACGAGCCGGCGTCTATAAACGTCCGAGCGGAAGGCTGTCGAGCTCCGACGTTAAATATCGAGAGACGAACCAGCGTCTATAAACGTCCGAGCGGAAGACCGTCGAGCTCCGACGTTAAATATCGAGAGACGAGCCGGCGTCTATAAACGTCCGAGCGGAAGACCGTCGAGCTCCGACGTTAAATATCGAGAGACGAGCCGGCGTCTATAAACGTCCGAGCGGAAGACCGTCGAGCTCCGACGTTAAATATCGAGAGACGAGCCGGCGTCTATAAACGTCCGAGCGGATAGCCATTCACATGATACAACCAACGATAGCCTGGTCGTTAAGACCAACATACGGCTGAGCGGCTTGCTTACCAAAAATATACTGAAAACCCCTTGGGGGGTAAGACACAAAGCAAAGATTAGTCAATGAGAACTAAAGATAATTACCATACCCAAGAAGGGCGTTCTCATGCCGAGCGGCTGCTCAGTCGCATGATGAAAGACGTTATTAAAGACAATCGACTTTAGTCTGACAGAGCGTGGTGCCGAGCGGAGGAGTTTTAAAGAACACTTTAGTTATGACGAGAGAAAAATTTCTTGCCAAAACAAAAGTTGAAGGAAAGGAAAAGATTATCTATTAAGCACAGGGCTAACCAAAAAAGTTACATCAAAAATAAGTTCGGCCGAACGGCGGGGATACAAAAAAGTTCATAAGAAACACTCCTCATGCGTCGAAATCAAAAAGAGCATCAGGGATGACGCCCATCACGGGTCGCGAGGTCCTCGGGAGGGATGGTCAGCTCGGCAGGCAGGTGGCCTTTGGCCTTCAAGTGATCCACAGCCGCTTTGATCGCCTCTTCAAAGGTGAGGGAGATCTTGTCAGTAAATTTCTCCCCAAAGTCATCCGAACGGATGAATGCCTTCCTCACCTCGTCGGAGCGAGCCAACTCCCCCTCTTGATACTCTTTGAGTGTGGCGTGGGCAGCGTCACTGACAGTTTGGAGATCCTTCAAATCACCATCAAATCTTTGAAGATCGGCCGAGCGGCTCTCCTTCTCGGTGGTCAGAAGAGCTTCCAAATCCTTGATGCGTTGCTCCAGCCCTCTGATCTCCACCTTCATTCGGTCCATGTCCTCGACGGCCTGTCGCTTCCGAGTGGTCGCCGTCTTGATCTCCTTATCTCGTTGTTTGACCATCGCTTCAAGCCGAACGACCTTGCTCGCCAGATCAGAAGCCCATTTTCGTTCGGCTTCCAGTAATTTTTTGGCCTTCTCCAGAGCGGCCGTCGATTGTTGGTTGTCCCCGGCGGCTTTAAGTTTTTTCAACTCATCCTCCAGCTCGGCCAACCGATCGCTAACAACGATATGCTCCACCCAGTTCTGCTAGCAAATGTGAACAAGTTAAAAACATAATTCAAATACGCAAACAAAGAAAAAGAGCATACCCCGGTGGCCTGTTGTAGGTTGCTGTCGCCGAGCTGCCCGGGAGTCATCAGGGCTATTCGACGCCGAGCATCCACCCAAGCTTGGGCAAGAGGACCCGTCAAGGTGATCTGCTGCTCAGGGACCATTGGCCGATCAGCAGCAGCCATGTACGCCTCCGAAGGAAGGCGCAGAACGGTTTTAATTAAATTCTGGCCGCTCGGCTCGCTCTGAGGAGCGTCGGCCTTACCGGTGGACGAGGAGGGAAGTTCGCCCAAACGCCTGATGCGACGTATAGTTCTAGAAGGGCTGGACGGCTGTACCTCAGAGCTTGCCCTCGGAGAGCCAGAACGCAAGGTCGCCGGAGAAAAAAGGAGCAGCGAAACGTCGGGAAAAGATGAGGCCGAAATGCGGCGGAAAGCGGAAGTCGGATCTTTATAAGGGCGGCCGCTATTAATTTCAGTCGTCCGATCCAGGTCGCTGATATCGAGATTGTCATCTGGCCGTTCATTTCAAACGGCGGCTGTCCCATCGGAATTGACACCACCGCCATACGCTGACAAACGCACGATCGCCACGTGTCAACAGGATATTGGCCTCATTTAATGAGCTCCCCTTACCGTGCGCAGCGCACGTGATGGGTAGTAGGGGAGAGCATCGGACATGGATTCCAAGAGAACACAAGGCACGAACGAGATACAGCCGAACGGATGAATATCCCTATGCCTGGCCGAGCGGCCTAATGCAGTGATCACTGCTCAGTCAGATCGGCAGTCCAGTCAGTCGGACTTCGCCTCCTTCGACTAGACTCGAGGGGAAGACAAGTGATCCGGTGGTAAGAGCCCGGGACCCCCTAACGAGGGGTCAACGCCACGTGGAGGTCAAAGGGCCAGGTGGTCCGTCGAAGAAGGGTGAGCCGACCGGACTCGTGAGAAAAGGGCAGGCCGATCGGTCTGCCAGTAAATATCTGATAGTAAAAGACGCCCTGACAGGGATCGGGGTTCCGACGCTCAATGAAACAGTAAATAATGACCGAGCGGAAGGCCTAAGAGAAGGCAGGACGTAATGGGCGCGCCGCCCGGTCGGCGCAGGGAATTAGGGCCGTCCGGACGGCGCTCCTCGTCTAGCCGGTCGGACGGACGTCCTGGCCGGCGGTGGGTAAATACGGACAGGAGCATATGCTGACAGCCGTCAAGTCGTACGGCTGGGCCATACTCCTAGTCTGACAACAGGATGTCCTGTTGTCCCATCGAAGGCGCGATGGGATTGTTGCAGTATGGCGTCAGGTAAGCTTTCTGACAAACAGATACCGAGGTATGGGCTGCGGACACGTACGCGCCTCGGTGGGTGTGTAGAAGCTCTTTCACCGCCCTATATAAAGAGCCACAGACTTCGCCGGAGGTACGCGTTCTACGAGCTTTGGAGCTACTTTTTCCACCACTTGCTTACCTGACTTGAGCGTCGAAGGGTCGCCGCCGGGAACCCCTTCCCGGCCCGACTTCTGTGCAGGTTCGTCGGAGCTTCGTATGACCAGACGGAGGCCCGCGCCATCGACTAGGAGCGCGCGACGTGCCCAGCGTCCTTTGGTTCGGCGATTCGGACAGGATCAATAATCTTTTTGCTTGCTTAGTCCCTTTGATATAGTGTCTTTAATAGAAGTTTATATGTGTGTTGTCCGCTCGCCTTTTGTCGCATCTCTTGCTCTCGAAAGGGATTTGTACAAAGTATCTCGCGTAACATTTTCGCTCGGACATGTTATATTCTGCTTCAACAGAAGAGGTTATTCGATGGATATTGATGAAGTGCCTTTGGGTACTGGGCCGAGCGGAATGTAGAGGCGATCGAACAATATTGACACTTTGCTAGCAGAGTTCCTTGGACACTTGACAGTCCTTATCGTCCTCATCCGCTCGAAGGGTTTATAGACGCCGGCTCGTCTTTCGATTTTTAACATCGGAGCTCGACGGTCTTCCGCTCGGAGGGTTTATAGACGCCGGCTCGTCTCTCAATTTTTAACGTCGGAGCTCGACGGTCTTCCGCTCGGAGGGTTTATAGACGCCAGCTCGTCTCTCAATTTTTAACGTCGGAGCTCGACGGTCTTTAAGGCTAATTTTAATACTGCCGTTCGGTGAAGCTATTTGCCCTCCTTTAAATCATTTTGGCTTCCTGCATTACAAGTACTTGGGCGACCAAAGCGTATACAAAAATTACATCAGCGCACCTCTTACCCAGCTCGGTATGGCTGGAGATGATTCGCACTCCATGGTCGATCCAGCTGCCGCCCGTCTTCATCATCCAGATAATAAGCGCCCGAACGAAGCTTTTCGATGATTTTGAAGGGGCCTGCCCAAGGAGCTTCTAGTTTGCTGACGTCGCCGACCGATTTTACTTTCTTCCAGACAAGGTCGCCGACCTGGAATGATCTGGGGATTACGCGCCGGTTGTAGTTTTGCTTCATGCGTTGCCGGTACGCCATCAGCCGGACGGACGCCTTGGCTCGCTCCTCGTCAACCAAATCCAGCTCCATGTTCCTCCGCTCGACGTTGCCCTAATCATAATTCTGGATCCGGACGGACTCGACGCCGACTTCGACAGGAATCACTGCTTCGCCGCCGTACACCAGATGGAAAGGCGTGACGCCCGTTCCTTCCTTTGGAGTCGTTCGGATGGCCCATAGGACGCCCAACACTTCATCCACCCAACTTCCTCCCAAATGGTCGAGCCGAGCGCGCAGAATGCGAAGAATTTCTCGATTGGCTACTTCAGCTTGACCATTGCTTTGGGGGTATGCCACGGACGTGAAGTGTTGCTCAATGTCATAACTTTTGCACCAATCTTCGAGCAACTTTCCAGTGAATTGCCGTCCGTTGTCGGAAACAAGTCTGCGAGGGATGCCGAACCGACAGATGATGTGCTGCCAGATAAACTTCTTGACCATCTGCTCGGTGATCTTGGCTAGCGGCTCGGCCTCCACCCACTTGGAAAAATAATCGACCGCTACCAATAGAAATTTCCGCTGCCCAGTTGCCATGGGAAACGGACCCATAATATCCATTCCCCATTGGTCGAACGGACATGACACAATAGCTGCTCTCATTTCTCCTGCCGGTCGGTGTGAGAAGTTATGATACTTTTGGCAAGAAAGGCACGTCGACACGGTCTGAGCGGCGTCTGCTTGTAAGGTTGGCCAGAAGTATCCGGCCAGCAGGATCTTCTTAGCCAGCGATCGTCCGCCCGGATGCCCTCCGCACGATCCTTGATGTACTTCTTGGAGGATGTATGCCGAGTCTTCCGAGCTCACGCATTTCAACAGCGGGCGGGAGAAAGCCTTCTTGTATAATTGATCTCCAATGAGTGTGAACCGGCCGGCTCTCCTCCTTAACAACTGGGCCTCATCCCGATCGGACGGTGTAGCGCCCGAGCGCAGAAACTCCATAATGGGTGTCCTCCAGTCGCTCGGAAACGTGAGGCCCTCCATCCGGTCGACGTGCGCCACCAAAGATACTTGTTTAATTGGCTGCTGGATGGCGATCGGCGTTATTGAACTTGTGAGTTTGGCTAACTCATCGGCTGCTTGGTTTTCCGCCCGGGGCATCTTTTGTATAATGACCTCTCTGAAGTCGGCCCTGAGCTTCTCGAAGGCTTCCGCAAAGAGTTTGAGCCGCGCGTTATTAATTTCAATGGTGCCAGAGAGTTGTTGAGCGGCCAGCTGAGAATCCGAGTGAAGCGTCACCCGACCGGCCCCAACATGCCGAGCTGCCTGCAAGCCGGCTATGAGGGCTTCATACTCCGCTTCATTGTTCGTAGCTCTATAATCCAACCGGACGGATAAGTGCATCTTTTCTTCTTGGGGAGATAGCAATAGTACTCCAATCCCGCTCCCGAGCCTAGTGGACGATCCGTCCACAAATATCCTCCACATGGCTTCGGGTTCTGGCCTTTGTACTTCGGTGACAAAATCCGCCAAGGACTGCGCCTTTATCGCCGAACGGGGTTGGTACTGGATATCGAATTCGCTCAACTCCGTTGTCCATTTGATGAGCTGTCCGTGTTGGGTTTTTGGGGCCGCGAAAACTGCTTTTTCGCGTCGCGGAAACCCCGAAAGCCCCTAGCCATGGATCCGTGCGAAGAAAATTTACGAAAAACTTACGAGTACGAGTTTACTATCTAGATCTACACTTAGATCTACATGTTTAGAAATTTACCCTTGTAGCGAAGCCCTTCGCGTTCCCGCTCGTCCAAACGGTGCCGGATCTCGATAGTGTCAAAATAGACACTCCTCTAGAAGTATCCACACGAACACACTAGGTGGAGGTGACCAAAAACCAAGGTGTGCTAGCACCTATGTGGTTCGGCCAAGGAAGGAGGAGAGGGAGAGCTTGAGAGGAAGAAGATGCAATAAAAAATCACTTGAATGAAAATGAATCCATTTTCATTCAAATTGTGGCCGGCCACATTTCCCAAATGTAACCCCCTCATTAATGCATTAAGTTGTCATCAAAGAGGGAATGTAACCTCCATGAGGTGGCACTCACTAGTAACTCCCATGAGGTGGCAACCATGATGATGTGGTGCATCATCATTGGTCCACATCAATGCCAACTCACCAATGAGGTGCATAAAGTCAAGTCAAACTTGGCTTTTAATCTTCCTCTCAAGTCAAGTCAAACTTGACCAAATCTCTTCCATGGTTGATCTAATCTAACCATTTGATTCAAGCCAACTTAATATAATGAATCTAATTCATTAAATTAAGTTGATTTAATGAGTCATAATCTAAATTAGACTCATTGAATACATGAATCAACTTGAGTCCAACTCAAGTTAGCCCAATTAGGATTACTCTTAATCCAATTTGATTCATCAAATGAATCTAATCCTTTTAGTTCATCATATGAACCTAATCTCCATCTAATTGTCCTTAGTGTGTGACCCTATAGGTTCTTGTAACGTTGACAATGCCCTAAACCCATTTAGGAGCATAAGTAATGAGCGGTATCTAGCAACACATCATTACTACCCAAGTTACAAGAATGTCGAGATCCGACATCACCTTGTGACTACTAATTGTGACTCCTCACAAAATATGACAAGTGTCCTTCTATCCTAGACATCTAGATTGATCAATGTGAGGCATAGACCGTGTCATCCTCTGACCAATCTAAATCTTGAACTCCAAGTAGACTCACTAAATCAAATGAGCTCAATATCCTATATTGACTCATTTGGGCATGGCCATGCACTTCGTGGTCTCACTCTTTCAAGAATACCGATGTCTCTCCCGTCATATAGGAGGGATAGATCCCATCTACATCACTCACATCCCTCTGCATAATTTGTTATATACTCAGTAATCGCCTTTATAGTCCACCCAGTTACGGGTGACGTTTGACGAAACCAAAGTACATAATTCCTTATGTAGGGATCTATGGTGACTTCAGGTCTAAGGACTAGTAGTCATACTAATAGCCACATGAGAAAGTATATGACACTCATATAACGATCCATGATACTTTTTCATGGCGGGTCATTCAGTATACATTCTCTAATGTATACCCATGTGTCAACTTGATATCTCTATATCCATGACTTGTGAGATCAAGTCATCGAGTTGACCTACATGCTAGTCTTATTGCATTAACATTGTCCCTGAATGTTAATACTCGACTAGGAATGATTAAGAGTAGTGTTCCCTATATCATCTCACTATCGGTTCAACTAATCGATTGATATAGGTGAGAACCGTCTACTCAAGGACATTATTATACTTAGTTTATTTGGCACCAATACAAGTAAGTATAATAACCAAAGTAAAAAATGCTTTTATTTATATAGAATATGATACAATAAGTCCAAAATACAATCATCAAATGATTGGCTCTAGAGCTCTAGCTAACAGTCCGGACGCTTCTGGGTTCAATAGCACTCTTCCCAATGGACTATTCGTCCGGACGATGATGATATGAGCCAAGAAATAGGGACGGAGGCGCCGAGCGGCGAGGACCAAAGCGAAAGCCAGCTTCTCGAGCCCGGTGTAGCGAGATTCAGCATCTTTTAAAATATGGCTCAGAAAATATACAGGCTTTTCTCCGCTCGCCCTCACTAGTGCCGAGCCGACTGCTTGCTCAGTTGAAGATAAAATAAATACAAAGTGGCTCACCCGTAGTTGGCTTGGCTAGCACAGGCAGAGAGTTCAAGTATGCCTTCAGATCTTCAAACGCCCGATCGCATTCTTCGTCCCAGTGAAACTTAGTGGCTTTGCGCAAGATTTTGAAAAATGGGAGACTCTGATCGGCGGTCTTTGAGATGAATCTGGACAATGCTGTTATCCGACCGGTCAAGCGCTGCACTTCCCTCAGATTTCTCGGGGGCGGCATATCTTGTAATGCTTTCACTTTGTTGGGATTTGCTTCGATGCCTCGCTCAGTCACTATATATCCCAAGAAATGCCCGCCTTTTGCTCCGAACAGGCACTTCTGAGGGTTTAGCTTGACTCCATATTTCCGTAGCGTTCGGAAAGTTTCCTCCATGTCTTCGAAGAGATCGGCCGCTCGGACGGACTTAATGAGAATGTCATCCACGTATACTTCCAGATTTCGCCCGATCTGCTCCTTGAACACTTTGTTCATCAGACGCTGATATGTGGCTCCCGTGTTCTTCAATCCGAACGACATCACATTATAGCAATAGGTGCCGTCGGCTGTAACGAAACTGACTTTTTCTTGATCTTCTTGGGCGAGCGGCACTTGGTGATAGCCTTGGTAAGCGTCGAGCATACATATCAACTCGCAGCCAGCTGTGGAGTCCACCAGCTGATCGATTCGAGGCAGAGGATAAAAGTCTTTCGGGCAAGCTTTGTTGAGACCCCGAAAATCTATGCACACTCTCCACTTGTTGCCTGGCTTGGAGACTAATACCACGTTCGCCAGCCAACTCGGGAACTGAACTTCACGTATATGGCCGGCCTCCAGAAGCTTCTCAACCTCCGCCCGGATGATGACATTCTGTTCAGCGCTGAAATCCCTTTTTCTTTGCTTCACCGGCCGAGCGTCCGGTCGGACATGTAGCTCGTGCTGCGCTATGCTCGGCAAAATTCCGGGCAGCTCGTGCGTCGACCAGACGAAGACATCACAGTTTCTCTGGAGGCATTTGATCACTTCCTGTCTTTGGCTTGCCTCCATATCGGCCGCAACGAACGTTGTGGCCTCCGATCGGGTCGGGTGAATCTTCACTTCCTCTTTTTCTTCATAAACTAAAGAGGGAGGTTTTTCAGTTATAGCGTTCACCTCGATCCGTGGCGTCTTCCGAGCGGAATTGGCTTCTGCTCGGACCATCTCGACGTAGCACCGCCGAGCTGCTAGTTGATCTCCTCGTACTTCTCCCACTTTGTCCTCGACCGGGAACTTGATTTTCTGGTGGAAGGTGGAGACGGCCGCTCGGAATTCACTGAGAGCCGGTCGTCCCAATATGACGTTGTACGCTGACGGATAGTCCACCACAACGAAGTTTGCAGTCCGCGTCCTTCTGAGCGGCTCTTCCCCAGCGAAATGGCCAGCCGGATCAGTCCGACCGGCAGGACTTCATTGCCCGTAAACCCATAAAGGGGGGTTGTCATGGGCAGTAGCTCGGCTCGATCAATTTGTAGTTGATCGAAGGCCTTTCTGAATATGATATTAACCGAGCTTCCTGTGTCAATAAAAACATGGTGAATAGTATAGTTGGCTATTACCGCTTTGATGAGGAGAGCATCGTCATGAGGCACTTCGACTCCTTCCAAGTCCTTGGGCCCGAAGCTGATTTCGGGTCCGTTCGCCCGTTCCTGGCTGCAGCCGACAGCATGGATCTGAAGCTGCCGGACGCTCGCCTTTCTTGCTCGGTTGGAGTCTCCTACGATCGGACCACCAGCTATGATGTTGATTTCACCTCGGGAAGTGTTGTTTCTATTCTCTTCTTCCCGAGCGGACGGTCGGGGTCGTTCCCTAGACATCCGAGAATTGTCTTCACGCCTAGGAGTACGTTGCCGGTCGGGCGTTTGTCTTTGCTGGCGGTCAGATATAGTCCGATCGGCTCCGTGAGTTCTCTGTCACCTGTCGGAGATGGAGATCGGCGGCCGCCACCCCGGGGAACGGGATGAGCGATTAAGGGAAGACTCCGACAATCTCTGGTGTTGTGAGTGTCCATCAGGTGGAATGAGCAGAACATGGGGGTCAACTTCTTTTTTGGCTTGGGCCGCTCGGCTGCTACTTCTTGGACATGGGTCCTAGCATGGGGGGAGCAGATTACTTCGGTCCTCGGTCCTCTCGGAGGCTGATGAGCGATGTGCGGCTTCCGCTCGGGAGGTGGAGCCCGCTCGGTCGGAGTTTCTTTTCTTCGGGCCGCTTGGGCTTCCTCCACGTTGATGTATTCGTTGGCCCAGTGTAGCATATGGTCGTAGTCTCGGGGCGGCTTCCGAATGAGCGAGCGGGAGAAGTCCCCGTCCACGAGCCCTTGTGTGAAGGCGTTCATCATGGTTTCCGAGGTGGCCGTAGGGATATCCATGGCTACCTTGTTGAACCGCTGGATATAGGCTCGGAGCGATTCGCGGGCTTCTTGTTTGATGGCGAACAGACTGACACTAGTCTTCTGATAGCGCCGACTGCTAGCAAAGTGGTAAAGGAAGGCCGTTCGGAAGTCCTTGAAACTTGAGATAGATCCGTCCGGCAACCTCCGAAACCACCGTTGAGCCGATCCCGAGAGGGTGGTAAGAAAAACTCGACACTTCACCCCGTCTGTGTATTGATGAAGGGTAGCGGTATTGTCGAACTTACCCAAATGATCATCCGGGTCGGTAGTTCCATTGTATTCACCGATCGCCGGGGGCACATAGTGCTTTGGCAGAGGGTCTTGTAGAATAGCCTCTGAGAATTGACGGTTGATCCGTTCGGGAGAGGCGTCCGCTCGGGTGACTTTCCCTTTTTTGCTATCTCACCTTGGCATTTCATCTGAGGAAGATCCTCGATCAAGATTAACTGTCGCGGCATCAGGAGTGCAGAATAGAGCCCGATGAAATGCAACTGTGGCCTGCGGTGCTTCCGCTCCGCCTCCTGATGCTGATGTTGTTTGCTGCTCCGCCCGCTCGACTTGCGACTTTTGCCTCTGTTCTACAAGCTTGGCGGCTCTGGTCTCGATCAAAGCGTCAAGCTCCTCTGTGGAGAGCATCACCGGATGCTGTCGTCCAGCCTCGTCCATTGCTTCCGATCGGATGCAGGAGCGTTCCCACAGATGGCGCCAAATTGATCCTGTCCGAAAGCTGAATCAACGGACGCTGGGCACGTGGCGCTCTCCGAGTCGCTGATGTGGATCTCTGACTGGTCGTATAATCCTCCGGCGAACCTGCACAGAAGTCAGGCCGGAAAGGGGTTCCCGGCGGCGACCCTCCGATGCTCAAGTCAGGCAAAGCTCGACAACAAGAAAGTGGCTCCAAATCTCAAAGAACGCGTACCTCCGGCGAAGGGTGAGGGCCTTTATATAGGGCTGTGGAGGAGCGAGTGCACACATACTGAGGTGTACACGTGTCCTTTCCCATACCGTAGTGTGAGCTTGTCAGAGGAGCTTACCTGACACCATACTGCTACAGTTTGAGCACGTCTCTGATGGGACAACGGATCCTTCTGTCGTAAGATTTAGAGTATGGCCAGATTATAGATCATGCCCGCTGTCAGATGTCCTTTTCTACTTACTCCCTGCCGGGCGTCCGGCCGGCCAGCACGCGCCTTGTGTCCGGCCGATCACATAGCGTGGTCTACTTGGGAGATTTCCGGTAAGGTGCTCTGTGGAGACCGTTAGCAGTATGCCACCTTATGTCTTCGGACGAACGTGTCATCCGCTCGGCCTTACAATCCTATTCAATGAGCGTCGGAACCCCGACTCCTGCCGGGACGCCTTTTGTCATCTGTTAGTCACCGGTTGGCCGGCCGGACGGTCGGCCCATCCTTCTCCGGTCGGCCCATCCTTCTTTTATCGACCACCTGATCCTTTGACTTCCTCGTGGCGTTGACTCCCCAGAACGGGGGTCCCTTGTTCTTACCGCCGGATCAATTATTATTATTATTATTATTTAAACTCTATTATATTTTACTATATTTTCATGTTTTTTTTATTCTTATATATTTTTTAATTTTGTTTTTTTTATGTTTTTTAATTTTTAATTTTTTTAAGTTTTAAAATTTTTTTAGGGTTTTTTACATTTTTCAATTTTTTAGTTTTTTTTAATGTTTTTAAACATTTTTATTATTTTTTACTTTTTAAATTTTTTTACGTTTTTTCTATTTTTTAGATTTTTTTAATATTTTTTTAAATTTTTAATGTTTTTTCTATTTTTTGAATTTTTAATGTTTTTTTCTATTTTTTTATTTTTTAAAGTTTTTTTACCATTTTTTATTATTATTTAATATTTTTTTAAAAAAAAAATTTATGTTTTTTTATTTATTTATTTTATTTTATATATTTTTTTCCTTTGCATTTTATTTTTTTTTAACATTTTTCTTTTATCCGATGGTATTTTGGATATAAAAAAATCGATAACCCTGGAATCAAGAAAAACCTCAGTTTTCCGAGATTTTCCGATTCCTGGTTGCATGCCCCTTTTGCTGACGTGTCAGGCATGGAGCATTACTCGGGAATCATCGATTACCTAAACCAAACAGGGTTTTTGTTGATAACCTTGGATGGATAACCAAGGTTATTAATGATAACCCCTAACCAAACGCACACTTAAATTTCATCATGACCCTCTATACTAATCAACTGTCTATTCTGAATCAACCATTCTAAAGTGCTAGTGTAACTAGTCCTCGGGATTATAGTGTTGTGATAGGATATTTAGGTTGTCATTCAGGCACTCTCGATTCGATCCACAACTATGATGTATTTGTAAAAAAATTTTCTTCAAATGGGACGTGTAACCAAAGGATCCTGAGCTTCTGAATTGACCTCGTGCGTATTTTCCGATTTACCCTAATAGCTGGTGGAAAAATTTTATAGGACCAAACTGGTTATCCCAAGATAGACAATGATATTAACTAGAATTATTTTTATTTTTATTTTTAATGTAACTAGCTAGACCAACAAGTTACTAAATCTTGAAATTTTCTATTAAATCAACTAAATTAGTCGATGTTCGAATTCGGTATAATTCATTACTTGATCCTAAGATTTTCTATTCAAACTCCCGTCCATCTTCGATAACTATTCAACATATCGCATCAAGATTTTCGATTGAAAGTTCCATCCATATTCCCCTACTATTCAACATGCCACATCGGTATTTTCTTTTGAAAGTTAATTAGATCCAATTGGATTTTTTCTAAATCACGTGTTCCAATATTGAACATTACTTAAAGCTAAATAAGATTAAAATAAAAAATATAAATAGTTATTGTCTTCCAACTACTCAAGTTGACTTTTCCACCATTTTGACCATTTCCAAAACACATATTCCTTTCCTCTCAACATAATTTCATATTAGTTCGAAAAAACAAGAGACAATCAATAATTAATATTTTAGAATATTAGAATATTCTCAGCAACCTATCCCTCGTGACTAAAATTTCTCAATTAAATATTTTAAGCACAGGAATTGTAAAGAACAAATATAAATATTTTAAATCTAAATTATATATATATAAATTCACATTAGTTCAAAAAACAAGAGACAATAAATAATTAATATTTTAGAATATTAGAATATTCTCAGCTACATATCCCTCATGACTAAAATTTCCCAATTAAATATTTTAAGCACAGGAATTGTAAAGAACAAATATAAATATTTTAAATCTAAATTATATATATATAAATTCACATTAGTTCAAAAAACAAGAGACAATAAATAATTAATATTTTAGAATATTAGAATATTCTCAACTACCTATCCCTCATGACTAAAATTTCCCAATTAAATATTTTAAGCACAGTAATTGTAAAGAACAAATATAAATATTTTAAATCTAAATTATATATATATATATAAATTCACATTAGTTCAAAAAACAAGAGACAATAAATAATTAATATTTTAGAATATTAGAATATTCTCAGCTACCTATCCCTCATGACTAAAATTTCCCAATTAAATATTTTAAGCACCGGAATCGTAAAGAACAAATATAAATATTTTAAATCTAAATTATATATATATAAATTCACATTAGTTCAAAAAACAAGAGACAATAAATAATTAATATTTTAGAATATTAGAATATTCTCAGCTACCTATCCCTCATGACTAAAATTTCCCAATTAAATATTTTAAGCACAGGAATCGTAAAGAACAAATATAAATATTTTAAATCTAAATTATATATATATAAATTCACATTAGTTCAAAAAACAAGAGACAATAAATAATTAATATTTTAGAATATTAGAATATTCTCAGCTACCTATCCCTCGTGACTAAAATTTCCCAATTAAATATTTTAAGCACAGGAATTGTAAAGAACAAATATAAATATTTTAAATCTAAATTATATATATATATAAATTCACATTAGTTCAAAAAACAAGAGACAATAAATAATTAATATTTTAGAATATTAGAATATTCTCAGCTACCTATCCCTCATGACTAAAATTTCCCAATTAAATATTTTAAGCACAGGCATCGTAAAGAACAAATATAAATATTTTAAATCTAAATTATATATATATAAATTCACATTAGTTCAAAAAACAAGAGACAATAAATAATTAATATTTTAGAATATTAGAATATTCTCAGCTACCTATCCCTCATGACTAAAATTTCCCAATTAAATATTTTAAGCACAGGAATCGTAAAGAACAAATATAAATATTTTAAATATAAATTATATATATATAAATTCACATTAGTTCAAAAAACAAGAGACAATAAATAATTAATATTTTAGAATATTAGAATATTCTCAGCTACCTATCCCTCGTGACTAAAATTTCCCAATTAAATATTATAAGCACAGGAATTGTAAAGAACAAATATAAATATTTTAAATCTAAATTATATATATATAAATTCACATTAGTTCAAAAAACAAGAGATAATAAATAATTAATATTTTAGAATATTAGAATATTCTCAGCTACCTATCCCTCATGACTAAAATTTCCCAATTAAATATTTTAAGCACAGGAATCGTAAAGAACAAATATAAATATTTTAAATCTAAATTATATATATATAAATTCACATTAGTTCAAAAAACAAGAGACAATAAATAATTAATATTTTAGAATATTAGAATATTCTCAGCTACCTATCCCTCATGACTAAAATTTCCCAATTAAATATTTTAAGCACAGGAATCGTAAAGAACAAATATAAATATTTTAAATCTAAATTATATATATATAAATTCACATTAGTTCAAAAAACAAGAGACAATAAATAATTAATATTTTAGAATATTAGAATATTCTCAGCTACCTATCCCTTGTGACTAAAATTTCCCAATTAAATATTTTAAGCACAGGAATTGTAAAGAACAAATATAAATATTTTAAATCTAAATTATATATATATAAATTCACATTAGTTCAAAAAACAGGAGACAATAAATAATTAATATTTTAGAATATTAGAATATTAGAATATTCTCAGCTACCTATCCCTCATGACTAAAATTTCCTAATTAAATATTTTAAGCACAGGAATCGTAAAGAACAAATATAAATATTTTAAATCTAAATTATATATATATAAATTCACATTAGTTCAAAAAACAAGAGACAATAAATAATTAATATTTTAGAATATTAGAATATTCTCAGCTACCTATCCCTCATGACTAAAATTTCCCAATTAAATATTTTAAGCACAGGAATCGTAAAGAACAAATATAAATATTTTAAATCTAAATTATATATATATAAATTCACATTAGTTCAAAAAACAAGAGACAATAAATAATTAATATTTTAGAATATTAGAATATTCTCAGCTACCTATCCCTCATGACTAAAATTTCCCAATTAAATATTTTAAGCACAGGAATCGTAAAGAACAAATATAAATATTTTAAATCTAAATTATATATATGTAAATTCACATTAGTTCAAAAAACAAGAGACAATAAATAATCAATATTTTAGAATATTAGAATATTCTCAGCTACCTATCCCTCATGACTAAAATTTCCCAATTAAATATTTTAAGCACAGGAATTGTAAAGAACAAATATAAATATTTTAAATCTAAATTATATATATATAAATTCACATTAGTTCAAAAAACAAGAGACAATAAATAATTAATATTTTAGAATATTAGAATATTCTCAGCTACCTATCCCTCATGACTAAAATTTTCCAATTAAATATTTTAAGTACAGGAATCGTAAAGAACAAATATAAATATTTTAAATCTAAATTATATATATATAAATTCACATTAGTTCAAAAAATAAGAGACAATAAATAATTAATATTTTAGAATATTAGAATATTCTCAGCTACCTATCCCTCGTGACTAAAATTTCCCAATTAAATATTTTAAGCACATGAATTGTAAAGAACAAATATAAATATTTTAAATCTGAATAATATATATATATATATATATATATATATATATATATATATATATATATATATATATAATTATTCTATATCTTCTAAGTTTACTTTGAATAAGTATGGGACTAAGAGCTAAAAGAGGAAACAAAAATAATAGAACTATAGGGGCTAGAATATAAATTAATCTCTAACAACAACCCCCTTAAGTAGAAAACAACACCAACAACCACCATCTCAATAAAGAATTTGTATAAATACAAAATAAGCTAAATCCAAAGAAATTATAAGTCTTAAGGCATCTTTTCCAATATTTTCCATATAAAAATAGTAGTCAAATAGATCCATTTAAAAATTATTAAATTTGGAGGGTTTATTTAATCTTATCTTATCCTATTTCTTTAGTCAATGAGTGAAAGTAATTGTTTTGAAGAAGTCTTTTCTGCGCCACTGAAAATTTACAATGATAATTATCATTTATCCAAATCAAGTCTTGGTATTAACAAATGGTTTGTATAAAATATATACACATTAAAAGGCAAAAACTAAGATACAAGCCACTAATCACGTCTAAACAACATTATATAGACACACTATAGCAAACAATCCAAAACCAAGAAGAAGAAAGAAGAAGAGATGGGGAGGAAGCTGACCGAGATGGAGGTGGGCGGCGATGGCGTGGCCGTCATCACTATCGTTAATCCTCCGATGAACTTCTTAAACCACAGTGGTGATCATTAGCATATCCTCCCTCTTAATCTCTTTCTCAGTTGAGTATGTTAATGTTGTTTATCATTGTTTCAGTGTTTTGGAGTTTGAAGGATAATTATGATGAAGCTTTGAAAAGGGATGATGTGAAAGCCATTGTCATTACAAGTATCAATTCTTCAATCTCAAACAACTTTATTATATTGATCAAGTTTCAGTATGCATGTTTTCAAGTGTAAGCTTAAGATTTCACTCCTCGATCAGGCGAAGGGCCTCATTTTTCGGGAGGTTTCGACATTGAAGCCCTTGGAAATTTTCAAGAACTTGATGAAGGAATAAGTAAGTTCAGTTCATCTTTCTTGTTTTCTCTCCATCCTTCAACTCCTTTTATGCCTCTAGTTCATGCAAAATTCTAATATCCACATTGATTGATAGAACTCGAACCGAAAGAAGGCTACTTGGCGATCGATGTGCTTACCGATACTTTTGAAGGTAGTTCAAAGAGAAACACCATCTGTTTCTATCACAATTGTGCATTTCTGATTTCTGCATGCTCATTTAGGTGCTGCTAAACCATCAGTAGCTGCTATGAAAGGCCTTGTTATCGGAGGTGGATTGGAAACAGCAATGGTGAGTGATTCGATTCATTCCTGAAACTCATATCTGAATTTTAAGGCTAAGATATAACTTTATCTTTATTGAAACTTCAGGCATGCCATGCGCGAATTTCGACTTCAGATGCTCATTTAGCTCTACCTGAACTTACAGTTGGGTTCATTCCAGGACTTGGAGGTAGGTACCCTTCCAAGTTTGGTAACTTCTATATGTGTTAGCAACAAAATCATAAGCTTTTGAGTTTATTTAGGAACTCAAAGGCTTCCGCGACTCGTCGGACTTCAGAAAGCCCTTGACATTATCTTGGTACAATATAGAAAATTTGAGTTAATTGATTTGAATATTGTTGTCATATAACAAATCTTGGTAGACTTTTGTTATTCAGTTAGTACACTTGTTGTAAGTATGTTTTCATCAAACCTTGCAGTTGTCCAAGCCAATTGGAGGCGAAGAGGCTTACAATATCGGTCTTGTTGATGCTGTAGTTTCAACTGATGAGTTAGTTAAGATGGCAAAATGTTGGGCTCTCGATATCGCGGAGTTTAGGAAGCCATGGATCAAGAGTCTTCACAAAGCCGATAAGTTGGAACCCCTTGAGGAGGTGAAGAAAATGCTGAATTCTGCCAGATCTCAAGCTCGAGAGCGATCTCCTCATGTTCATTCCCCTTTGGATTGTATTGATGTGATCGAAGAGGGTATCGTCTCGGGTCCTCGCAATGGACTTGTTAAGGTAAACTCGATTGGATTCTCACACTAACTAAAAGCTCTCCTCATCCTTCACCAAATGCTAATATATGCAATGGTTTTTTTTCTTCTTATTGTAGGAATCCAACATTTTTCAAAAACTTCTCTTCTCTGAAACTTGCAAGAATTTGATTCATGTTGTCTTAGCTCAACGCCGAGCTGCAATGGTACAAACACTATCTGCTTGTCTTTTTTTTTTAAAATTTTTTTTTCACAAAAACTGAAGTCAGAAATCATAAATTTAAGCTTAGTTTGTGATGATTTGAACTAACTTTTATTCTTGAACACATCTTACAGGTTCAGGGATCACTGACATGGGTTTGATTCCTCGGAAAATAACTAAAATCGGTGTCGTAGGGGGAAATTCAATGGGCTCTGATATCGCAACAGCACTAATTCTGAAAAATTACCCAGTGATACTAAAAGAAGTAGATGAAAACATCTTAAATGCAGGAATAGATGGAGTCAAAGGTATAACAATCTATGTCACTGATGAATTCAGCTACTCACACTATAATTATGCTTTGAAAATTTGAAGTTCTTACCCGCAATACTAACTCCGCAGAGAATTTGAATACTTTCATAAGCCAAGGAAAAATGACACAAGAACAATGTGAGACAGCACTATCTCTACTCACAGGTGTTCTTGATTATGAATGCTTTAAAGATGTCGATATGGTTATCGAGGTAAAAAAACGATTAGTCCAACTCCGCAACTCAAATTTCATGAGCAAAATGGTTCATTTCTAATTGTTTTTCCTCCTTGATACTTTGGCATTTTCAGACAGTTCTTGAGGATTTGCCTTCAAAGCAGCAAGTGTATGCAGATCTTCAGAAATATTGTTCTTCAGACTGTATATTGGCCACTAACACTTCTACATTTGATCTTAACTTAATCGGAGAAAGGACCGAGGCTCAAGATCGTATTGTCGGGGCACATTTCTTCAGGTAACAAAATGAAAATGCCAAGGTTGAACATTTGTTGCTTTTTTAAAAAAAAATTGGCACATTTCTGAACTTGTCTCTGTCGCAGTCCTGCTTATGAAACACCACTTCTAGAAATAGTTCAGACATGTGAAACATCTCCACAAGTCATCATAGATCTTCTGGATATCGGCGAAAAGATTCACAAGACCCCCATTGCAGCCACTAATGGCTCTGCTGTTGATAGGATGTTCATTCCTCTCACTCAAACAGCACTCTTTCTAGTCGATCATGGTCTCGATGCCTATAAGGTCGATGAGGCTTGTACTAAATTTGGAATGCCAAAGGGTCCCTTCAGGTACATGGACTAATATTCATTAAGATGATCAAGGAAATCTCATCAATCATCAGAGTGTGCAACTCACAATGATCTCTTTGTTCTTGTGGCTTGTACAGGCTAATTGATTTGGTCGGTATCCGAATTGCCATAGCTTCTAGCACAAAATACCTTGAGAGCTTCCCTGATAGATTCTACAAGTCGAGATTAATGCAAATCATGATCGACGATAAGAGGGAAGGTATGAAGATTGTCAAAGGTTATTTCCGATAAGCTAATTTAGTCTCATAAACAGTTTGTAAGTTTAGTCGAATGAATTACTTTTCAGTTAAACTTTATTGTGTATATAGTTACTAGTTTTTCAGTGAGTATATGTTTTTAACTTCAGAATCACTTTGTAACAGGCAAGGCCAATGGAAATGGATTCTACAAGTATGATGAGAAGAAGGAAGCCATTCCCGACCCCGAAATAGTTAAGTACATTAACAGTTCAAAGAATATGATCAGTGTCACTCCAAACCCTCAGGTTAGTTAACCAAAAACCCAGTAGAATTTGCTTAAGAACAAAATAAACACATGTTTGTTCAACTTGATCTGCAGCTGAAGACCACAATACCACACGAGGACATAGTTGAAATGCTCTTCTTTCCGGTTATCAACGAGGCCTGTCGTGTTCTCGACAAGAGAATTGCTGTGAAGCCATCAGACCTTGACATAGCTTCCATCATGGGGATTGGATTCCCAGCTCGCAGGTTAAGTTGGCTGAAACTCAGAAGCATATGATTCACGATTTATATCGTTACGATTCATTCACTCATTTTCTTAAAATTCAGGGGTGGAGTGATCCATTGGGCAGACTCACTTGGTGCAAATTATGTATGCAAGAGATTGGAGGAATGGACAAAGGTGCATGGTGAGTTGTTCTTCAAGCCTTGTGCATTCTTGAGAGAAAGGGCAGGGAAAGGCATACCATTGGTAAGATTCAGATTTATCCTCCTTGTTGTATGTATATATCATTTGTGTGCGTGTGTTTTTTTTTAATAATCAATTTCTCAAACTTTTGCAGAGTGCATAAGGCAGTGGAAGGATCATGGCTGTGTTCCTCCAAAAACTATTTGGGATCAACTATATGACTCGTACCGAAGAGTTGTGTTCCTCCAAATTATTTAGGGTCATCTATATGAATAATTCTGCTAAAGCTCATGCAATGCAAAGGCTGATAAAAGTCAAAGTAATAGATTCATCATATAAATAAAGTAATCCCTTATGTGCTAGTCACTATTCCAAAGGTTAATAGTCGTCCATAATTTACCTCTTCCGTGTTGACCCTAGGACAGGTTGACGGGAACGATGAGAGCGAGCATATTCACCTTTGCCATCATGAAGAAAACAACCATGAACTGATGCAACTGAGAAATCTAATTTTACCAACCAAAAAAATGCGTAAGTTAATGGCTAGTACAAAATTTCATCACCAGAGCTAAGCATTTGTGTGTGTCGATCGAACAGCATAACAAAAACAAGAATCATCTTAAACTCAGTAAATGCAGCTTTGGAACAACATTTTCAAAGCATCCTAAGTTTTTGATAGATTTTCCCATAATGAAAATCTGTGCATGTTTTAAGCTTCTGGGGGCCTTCTCTCCCCTTACACTTTTAACTTACAACAGTTTCAACACATTATTTTGTTCATGCCATTTGGAGCCAGCATCCATCATGCCATCACCAACCAACATTGTGGCACAGCTAGTAGAGTTTACAATTCGACATCAACTGTTTAAAATGAAATTTACTGCATTTAAGGGGAGATTTGAGAATGCAAAAATAGTTCATCTTCTAGAAATGCCAAATTCAGCATCACATCAACGACAACATGAGGCCTGGAGGTATTATTGTCTGGTTGTAGCCTGCTTGTATTGATGAAGACCTCTCGGGTCCGTTGTGTGACAGCAAGAGGGCCATCCGTGAGTTGCGGTCTGATGCACCGTTGGGCTGTGGGAAAGAGCCCCAGCCACTAGCCTCCCTGTCAATGGGAGAAGGATGTGTCATTACAGCTTCACGCTGCAAAAGGTTGGAACCGCCAACCCAGCGGCCCCCTCAACCCGGCCCCACAAGTATGAGAGGGAGTAAATCACGGTGAATACGGGCCCAGCTATGACATGGTGGTCTCAGGTGTTTAGCACGGACAGATATTGATGTTATCGCATTTGCTGTCGCAGACCCTCGACCTCTCGACTCATGCTGCAAGAATCCATGTCATAACCAGTTGATCCCGCCCGTGGGGGCGTGTCATTACAGCTTCGCGCTGCAAAGGTTGGAACCGCCAACCCAGCGGCCCCCTCAACCCGGCCCCACAAGTATGAGAGGGAGTAAATCACGGTGAATACGGGCCCAGCTATGACATGGTGGTCTCAGGTGTTTAGCACGGACAGATATTGATGTTATCGCATTTGCTGCCGCAGACCCTCGATCTCTCGACTCATGCTGCAAGAATCCATGTCATAACCAGTTGATCCCGCCCGTGGTGTCATTACAGCTTCACGCTCCCACAGACGGTGGCGGTTTCGAATTCCCTCAGCATCTAAAGGAATGGGAGTTATCAGGAAAGGGACACACTGGTCTGCTGGATTCAGACCCCTTGCGTTTGCAGATTGTGGCATACTTGTTCCATGCACACTTTGAGAATTTTGTCGATGGAAGCCTTCATGGAGATTGGCATGGGTTCGGAGGAATGGTGACACCGAGGAAAGGACATTGGAGCTGGTGGGGCCAGATCTTGGGACATTTCTGGAAAAAAAAAACAAAAAAGAGTTAAAATTCAGGTGGTGATCATATCGAACAAACTTGAATCATATTGAAAGCATGCATAATGATAATATTTGATCACTACATATTTAGATTCAGAAAGAAACAGCCGGGTAAAAGGTAGGAAATCGATGCAATGCAACTCACCCATGACCAAGAACAAAAGGATGGAAAACAGAGTCTGCAGCAGGTAAACCATCCGTGTTGATCCTTGTAAAGTGAGATGCTGGATCATGGCTATTGAATAGGTAGGATGGATGATGGCGATTACTCTCTGCTATCATATGAGCGTGAATATCTCTTGGTCTTGAAAAATAACTCCACTGATGGTGATACCCAGAACCATCAAGCATGGCCTCAAATGACTGATTGGAGGAAGAAGGTTGGGGCAGTTGTGTGTAAGTTACGAAAGGGGGTGGATGAGGTGATGACATGGTCGACTGATTCTCAGAAACAATAGCATGATATCCAAAAGGATCACGAACTGCAATACCACAAATTCGCTGGGTTACTCAAAAGTTACTTAACTTGTCATCAATATATATCTGCTTTGACTTACAAGGAGTAGCTGAAGAAGATTCGCCTTCCCTAAATTAAAATAGAAAAAAAGGTAAGTTAGATGACAAATGCCGCTAAACGCTTCCAATGTGGCATTTACAAAGCAAGTTCTCTAACCAAGTATTTAGCAAATTCGATTAAGACACAGTCCAAGAAGAAAGATTATATGGTTTGCATGCAATAAATTGGACAAATGTAAATAAAATGATTGCCAAACCTTACTACTGGAGAAAGGGGAAATCGGTGATTTAGCATTACATTTTTATCTACATGAAAATAGTTATTTGGCTGTTGACTATATAAATCTTATACTAAGTACTCAGCTTTATATTTTACTTCATGAATAAATGATTTTAATGAAGACATTTCTTGGTATGTAAATAAAACAGCACTATTGATCTAGTCATTCTCTCATAATAGATTGGAATTGTCATTATACATAATATATAAAGATCATATGAAATGCAGAACTTACTCAAACATTGATGGAATTCTTGCCAAGTCGCTGATTGGACACCGATGACCTCTGATCGGCTGGACAAACAGATACAAACAAAAAAACACATGACTAGAGAAACATGATATGATTGGAAAGAAATATACTGAAAAAAAATACCACTAAAGCAAAAAAAAAAAAAAAAAAAATTGAAAAAAAACAACAAATGAGACAATGGGATAATGGAACAAAAAAGAAGCCACTACACTAAAAACAACTGAGAAAAAAGGCCTGACAAATGTTCTTTTTAAATAGTAAGATTTTAAGATGCTCAATTTCTAAATTTGATACATTATCAGAGGTCTAAACAAACAAACAGATGCAAAATCAAAGAGGGGAGTGATTCAAGTAAGCAGCATACACTTTCAATGTAACTATGATTGTAGAGGTCTCCATCATGAATCAATTCGTCAATGAAGTCTGGTGTTGAATGGCAGCCATTTGCATACAACCAATTTCCTTCTTCAACTTTTCGACAATTTGGGCATTGCATCACTCCCTTAGCATTAAATGCAGAACCAATGCAATCTGAAACAAATGGTTCTAAATGGTGATAAATCTTCACTATTAGACTACGTGGATGAGCCAACATAAATGACTGCTCAAAAGAGATGCTACATAGGTTATCTGAAAAGAGATTATGCACAAATTATTGTAAGACATAAATTCAATTGATTTAACTGTTTTTTCTAGCTTCATACATTTAGCCTATATATATAATTAAATCCATTGATGTGACAGATTAGGAAAAGGATGTAATAATAACACATTATTGATAATTTAACTGAGGTAACATCGTAAAATTTCTTACAGTAGAACTTTGAGCATTGGAATTCATTTTTCCTTGACTATCACTTAAACGGAAATAAGAACTGACATAAATGTTAAGATAAAGCTATATGTACTTTGAAGAGAGTGAATCGCAGGAGCTTAATTACGTTCAATGTTCAATGTTCAATAGTAGATTTCAACCAAAGTTTAAGAAGGTCCCAATGTTCACAAGGTTTGAGCTTTTTCATAAACCATGAAAGAGACCAAGGCAGCAGCAACAACAAATGAATGATGAAGAAAACATGGACAGCAAAAATTGTAAGTTAAGTCTTTCACTGAATAAATGAAGGGCCAATTTTTAGGCATATCTCGGTTTATGTGACGTTGTCATATCTCGGTCTGCATATTGATGTCATATCTCGGCTATATTCCAGCATGCGTGTCGCTGTTAAGTCCCGACCTGCATGTTATCTTCCGGATCCAGGTCACGCTCGACTAGGTGTCGTCAGATCCAGCTTTTAATCTTGCTTAGAGTCATCTATTTTTCTGGATCACGACAACTCGAACATCGTCCCGATCAGTTCATCGATCCATCAGAGCGCGGCCCCCTGGACCAGGGTATGTTACCGCACTCACTCTACATCCATTTCATTATTCTACTATTGTTGGTGCAATATTCCTTAGGTCAAGGTTGACCTGGTTGACTGAGCTTGAATTGGTTCAAGCTCGAGTCTTGATGTTTGAGTTTCGATGTTTGACAATACATGTAATCGATACATGGAGATTGCAGGTGGAATTGTTCATGTGGGGAGATTGTTGGTACAATTCCCTTTTTGGTCAAGGTTGACCAGTTCAAATGTGAAGGAGAGTCAAGTAGGTCAAGGTTGACTGGAAAATCCTGGTGAGTGAAGCCAGGTGAAAGACCTAGTGAGTGAAGCTAGGCAATTGGAAAATCCTAGTGAGTGAAGCCAGGTGAAAGACCTAGTGAGTGAAGCTAGGCAATTGAAAAATCCTAGTGAGTGAAGCCAGGTGAAAGACCTAGTGATTGAAGTTAGGCAGTATGGAAAATCCTGGTGAGTGAAGCCAGGTGAAAGTCCTAGTGAGTAAAGCTAGACAGAAGAAAAATCCTGGTGAGTGAAGCCAGACAGAAGGGAAGTCCTAGTGAGTGAAGCTAGGCAGAAGGAAAGTCCTGGTGAGTGAAGCTAGACAGATGAGAAGTCCTAGTGAGTGAAGTTAGGTAGAAGGGAAGTCCTGGTGAGTGAAGCCAGGCACGGGATAAGTCCAAGTGGGTCAAGTATAACCGGACACTTGGCACGAGGAGAAAAGTCCAAGTGGGTCAAAAGGATTGACCAGACACTTGGTGAGGGAGTCCTAGCAGGTCGAGGGTGACCGAATGCTATGCATGATGTACCAACAGGTCATGGTTGACCGGATGTTGGTTTAGGGGACTTTGAATTTGGTTTTGGGCAAAAACCATAAGTTGGATCGATCAGCCGATCGATTGGCTCATGCCCAATCGATCAGCCGATCGATTGGCTCATGCCCAATCGATCGGCCGATCGATTGGGAGCGGCGATTCTGCCAATAAGCCCTGGATCGATCGGCCGATCGATCCAGGCAATTCCCGAGAGCACAGAGGCGCTCTAGATCGATCGGTCGATCGATCCAAAGCCTCCCCAATCGATTGGGAGCAATCCAATCGATTGGGAGCAATCCAATCGATTGGGATTCGACCGTTGGCACTAGATAAAGACGTTGGCGTGCGATTTCGTCGATAGAAATTCCACGGCTTCGATCCTTCTCTTCAGCAATCTTCACAGCTACTCCATAGAGTTCTCACCGCCAGATCTTGAAGGCTCTTGGAGGCATTTCCAATTCAAGAGGTGGATCTACAGCAAGAAGAAGAAGCTAGGGTTAAGGTTTCTTGTGTAAACCGTGTAAGCTTTCCCTTGTATTTGCTTCTCTTTGTTTCTTGTTGTATTGAGAGTATTGTAGGGCTTCTCCGCCTTCGGTAGTTATCGTAAAGGAGCGTTTTCATAGTGGAGAGTGCGTGAGTGTGTGGATCCTTAGACTAGTCATATCTCCTTGAGGTGGATACCAAGTAAATCTACAAGTTAGCATTGTTGTGTTTGTGTCTTTGTATTTTCCGCTGCATTTCACCACAAGCAACAAGCAACGACGAGCATGAGATTGCGCCGAGCTATTCAACCCCCCCTCTAGCTACATTTCGGTCCCAACAAGTGGTATCAGAGCGAAGCCGCTCTTCACCGAAATCATCGCCGGAAGGGGCAACAAAGCTAGAGGATGAAGAAGTTGGAGCGAAATTCTTCAAGTCAAAGATTTCATCAAGCTCAACTTAAAATGGAATTCCAAGATGGACTTGGATTCAATACAAGGGTGCCTCAACCGTTCACAATGACAAGCTTCGATTCTTGGAAATCAAGAATCAAGAATTTTCTTATGATGGAGATAGAACAATGGTTTGCTCTCATGGAAGGCTTTAAGGCTCCAAGAAATTCAAAGGGCAAAATCCTCAAAAAGAGCAAATGGAGCCAAGAACAAATTCAAAGGTGTGAGGCAAATGACAAGGTAATCAAATTATTGGTTAATTTATTGCTAAGCACAATTCTATGCAAAATTGGAGAATTTGAAGATGCAAAGGAATTGTGGAGAATATTGGCCAAACTTCATGAAGAACTCTTCATTATACCAAACCAAGACAAATCCAAAGAGGGCAACTCATTGGGTCAAGATCAAGAGGAAATGGACTCCGAAGTTGAGAGATGCTCAACTTCTGAAGAAGAAGTCCAAGAAGTCTCATCTTCAAACGAATGCAATGAAAAGAGCAAAGAGGGAGCATACTCTTTGTTCCATGTACAAGATGAAGATGATGAAGCCTCCACCTCTAGGATTGAGGGGGAGCAATTTTCGTTGACACCGGTTCAAGAAGAAAAAGAAGTCTCTACATCCGGGTCAAGAGAAGAAGAGGATGAAGAAGCTTCCACCTCCACAAGTCGAGTCAAATCTATTGGAGGAGCATCATTGTCGGAACAAGAGGAAGTTTCTACCTCCGGATCAAAAGGGGAAGATGTCATCTCTACACATGAAGGTATAAATATTTCAAATAAAAATAAACAATATATCATATGTTTTGAATGTAGGGAACATGAGCACTACAAGAACAAGTGCCCTAAATTAGCCAAGAAGAAGGACCAAGTGGCACCAAAGGGCAAGGAGAAGTCCAAAGACCGCTCCCGAAACAAATAAGAGCAAAGAGCACATTGTGTACTTCTCTTGCAATCAAAAGGGACACTATCAGAGTCAATGTCCCAAGGGGAAGAAAGGGGTCAAGGTTCAAGGAAGAAGCACAACTCAAGGGGGAACCTCCAACGTAAAACGCAAGGTATCATTTGTTGAGCCTACCCCTTTAAATAATGGTAAAAAGCATGCAAATTCCAATTTTTTTTATCATTTTAATGCTATTTACCATAAAAATAGGGAGCATGATAGTATTAGAGAAAAACCTATGGCTCTCCATGCTAAGACCATCACACCTAGGGTTAAGAAGGTAGGTAAAAGTTTAGGCAATAACACTAAGGACCATAGTTATAAGCCTAGAAATAAAAATGCTCAAGGATTTAAGGAAAAATCAAAATCTAGGGATTTATGGGAAGAAAATCAAGTCTTGAGGTCAAGGCTTGATAAAATGGAAAAGACCCTAAAAAGGATGGAAAGTATCCTAAAAGGACAAAATGAGTAAAACCTAAGTTTAGCACAACAAGGGTCATCCATTGGCCATATATAGGGGTTTGGGATATAAACCTAAAACTAAAAAAGGATGTGCCTTCTTACCATATGATTTCATATAATTATAGAACCAACCCTAGGTCAAATGACCAAGTTAAAAATACAAGGGAAGTTATCCCTAGAAGTATTTTTGCAACAACAAACGTGACTAAAACTTCTAAGAAGTTCAAGAAAGTCACCAAGAAGGTCACAAGGGAGACAATCCCTAGAGTTGACCTAGAAAAGATGACCAAGGACTCTAAGAAGCCTAACAAGGTCACTAGGAAGGTATCTAGGGAAGTTATCCCTAGTGAATACTTAGAGCATCAAAGGAGCACCAATAGGTTTTGGGTTCCTAGGAGCATTTTCTCTATCCCTTAGATGGGTTAGAGAGTGTCAACTCCGATTAGAAGGGTAGTTAACCCAACTTTGATGAAGTTGACACTCGGAGAGCATTTTCAAGGTTATCATTAACCTTTGAAAATGAAAAGGATTATCATTTACTTCTTAAATGGAGTAAAATGTGTCATAATTTGAGTATTTGAATATAATTTTAATTGGCACAAGAAATCAAGTGTAAAGAAATGCCAAGTTAGGATTTTGGCATTTTATTGGAAAGTTAAAGGCAAATCTAAGCCTTATTTTGATTTGTTACTCTTTAAAAGAGTAATTTGTGCCAAAGTTTGAGGAATATGCTTAATTTAAATTGACACAATGTAGGAAAAGTAAAAAAAATGTCAAAATTAGGTTTTGGCATTTTCTTGGGAAATATTGGGCAATCTAGGTTTAAACTTTAAGTTAGCTAAGGTTTAAGGATACTTAGATAGTTATTCTAGATATTTTGTTTATGCTAATTTGCCATGCTTTGTTTGTCCATCATATGTCATGACATCATATTTATTATTGCACTCATGTCTTATTATGAAAAATACAAAAATACCATGTCATGCTATACATACATCATGTAGTTCTAGGAAATTTTCTTTTGAAAATTATTTATCTTTGATGTATGTCATATCGCATCATGCATAATTTTTAAATTCCTGAAATCAAGGACAAATGACATTTATTAACAAGTAACATCCTTGGTGGATGCTTATAACCTCAAAATGCCTAGATAGATATGCATGACCCTTAGATTAGGGCAAAACCAAATTTTACATCTCACTAAGAACTATAAGGTGACTTGTATGTGGTTTCGTACACATTAAATATAAGTGAGATGTTAGGATGATGAACAAAACTCAAGATGTAGATTTAGTGCACTCTTTTGAGTTTTAAGTTCATCAAAACACATAGTTATGTGTTTTCCAATCATTAGGAAAGCTAATGTACAAGTTATGTGCATTGAGCCCAAGGAACATGGTTGGATATTAGTTTTGAAAATAATTTTAAAATGATTTTGAGAAACCTTGATGAAGACTATCTTTTAATAGTGATCATCATTGAATAGTTAGACACAAACTTGAAAAAAACACTAAGGGTTTTCCAAGTTTTCAAATTTGTGTCAATATTTGAAAATAGAAAGTATTTTCATAGAAAACTATTTTTCTTGATATTATAAACTCTAAATAATGCCTACATGAATTTTCATGATTTTTGAAATTTTGTAGAATTTTCTAGGGGTTTCTGAAGTTGACTGAAATGAAATTTCAGCAATTTCAGACCTTCAATCGATAACCCTAAACCCGATCGATTGATGAGTCTCAATCGATCGGGTGATCGATTGATGAGTCTCAATCGATCGGGTGATCGATTGAGAGTGAGCTTCTCGCGAACAGAAGCTCACTGGATCGATCCACACTATCTGAATCGATCAGTGGATCGATTCAAGCAGGTTCAAACAATTTGAACCCAACTCCAATCGATTGGGAATGCTGATTTTGGTTGGGAAACCTTGATTTCAGCATTTTGAACCACCTTTAATCTATGTAACCATTCCCAATCCCTTAACACATATTTATATACATTTAGGGAGAGTTTTCATAATGAAAACAAGGATGGATTGGTCAAGGAAGACTAAGTAGAGGTTTAGGTTGATGTTTGGTTTCAATATTGAATTTTTGAACCTCAAAACTTCAAAATTTGGGTATCCTAAAGGTTTAGGGATTCCAAGTCATTGTTGGTGCAATGTCAGAAGTTACGTGCATGCCTTTAGGGGGAGTTACTCTTTAAGGACATGAAAATCTATTTTTCATACACCTTGGAAGGTGGTTAACCTTCTTTAGCGAAAATGCTCAAGGTTGGGCATTTGAATGTAATGAAGAGTGGATATCTTCATTATTCAAGTGGTATATGCTCACGGATGAGCATTTGATGACAATGAAGGGTATGAGACCTTCATTTGAATCGTGTGTGAATATACCAAGTGGTATATGCTCAAGGATGGGCGTTAAGAATAATGAATGGTATGGGACCTTCGTTATTGTGTTGTGAACAACGAGTGAAGTTGTAAACAACGTTGGGTAACTCTTCAGGGGGAGAGTTTTTGATGTGTGCCAATAGGGGGAGAATGTAGGGTTTAAGTTAGGCCTTCATTACCTAAGAGGGAGTCTGCTCTCTAGGAAAGGGGGAGAATGAAGGAAACCCTCATTCATACATTGACATAAAGGAACTTGAGACTATTGTTGGTTGCTACTCGGAAAACCTAGAGGTTCCACTGTACAAAAATTTTGTACAAAGGTCTGAACCTTTTCCTAGCTACCATGTGTTCTTTTAAATTAAATTTTGGATCGCCTGCGGAACTTAACACGTTTGATCCAAAGCTTAATTTATTTGTCCTTTTAGGTTTAGACTTGGATCTCTTGCGGAACTTAACACGTTCGATCCAAATCACCTAAGTTATTAATTCCATTAAATATTAATTTCCATAATTGGTTCCCAGTACTGACGTGGCGAGGCACATGACCTTCTTGGATATGAGAGCAACCACCACCGACTAGACAAAACCTTTTATGGAAAGCTAATATTTAATTTCCTAAAATAACTTTAGGTTAACCGAAAGGAACAATCAAATCACAAGGAAAAGAAATAAACATAAGAACACTACATCGAAAATAAATTCGAAATACTAGAATCGTAAATCTCTTGTATTTGGTATTATTTCCAAATATAACTAGTATGATGCGGAAAGGAAAAATTACTAGTTATACCTTCTAGAAAGACCTCTTGATCTTCTACCGTATTCCTCTTCTAACCTCGGACGTTGTGTGGGCAACGATCTTCCGAGATGAGAAATCACCAACACACCTTCTTCTCCTCCTTGCTAGGTTTGGCCAAAACAAAAGAGCTTCACCAAGGATGAAGGAAAAACACCAACCAAGCTCCAAGGGATACAAGCTTTCTCTTCTTCTTCTTCTTCTTCTCCAAGTAGTATCCGGCCACCACAAAAACTCCAAGCAAGAGGAAGGATTCGGCCACCACAAAGAGGAAGAGAGGGAGAGAGATTGGCCGGCCACAACACCAAGGAAAAGAGGGAGAAAACAATAGAAGTTGTCACCCATGAAGGCACCCCCACCCCTTCTTTTATATTCCTTGGCTTTGGCAAATAAGGAAATTTATTTATAATAAAATTTCCTTAACTTTCCTTGACAACAATTAATTAAGAAAAATTAAATAAAATTTCTTAATCAATTAATCATGGCCGACCACCTCAAATAGATAAATTAGGAGAGTTTCAATCAACAAAATAAAACTTCCTAATTTGTTTCCGGAAATTTAAAAAAAAAAATTCCCTTTAAAATCCCTTCATGGTTGATAAAAAGAAATTTCTATAATTTTAATTTTTCAATATGTGAATAATTTTCAAAGAGAAAAAATAAAATATCTTTCCAATCTACAAATAAGGAAAGAGATCTAATCTCTTTCTTTAATCTTTTGTAAATCCTTTTTAAGAGAGATATTTTAATTTTAATTCTCTTTAATAAATTATATCTTCCACATAATAAAAATTAAAAATTAAAATTCTTTTTAATTTAATGGGGCTTGGGTTCAAGCTAGGGCCGACCACCCATGAACCAAGGCATGGCCGGCCCAAGCTTGAACCACAAGCTAGCTTGGCCGCCCCCTTTATCATGGGTATGAAGGTGGGTATAGGTGGGTATAGTACTCTATAAATAAGAGACTACGATAGGGACCGAGAGGAAGAATTGGTTTTGGTCTCCCGATAAAATTAAGCATCCCGTGTTCGCCCCGAACACACAACTTAATTTTATCAATAATAATTCATTCCACTAGAGAACTATTATTGAACTACCGCACCAATCCCAAATTACATTTTTGGGCTCCTTCTTATTATGAGTGTGTTAGTCTCCCTGTGTTTAAGATATCGAATGCCCACTAATTAAGTGAGTTACTAACAACTCATTTAATTAATATCTTAATCCAAGAATAATACCACTCAACCTTATCATCATGTCGGACTAAGTCCACCTGCAGGGTTTAATATGACAATCTTTATGAGCTCATCTTGGAGACATTATCATCCTAAATTACTAGGACACAGTTTCCTTTTATAATCAACAACACACATTATAAGTGATATCATTTCCCAACTTATCGGGCTTATTGATTCATCGAATTAAATCTCACCCTTTGATAAATTAAAGAAATAAATATCAAATATATGTGCTTGTTATTATATTAGGATTAAGAGCACACACTTCCATAATAACTGAAGTCTTTGTTCCTTTATAAAGTCAGTATAAAAGAAAACGACCTCTGATGGTCCTACTCAATACACTCTAAGTGTACTAGTGTAATTATATAATTAAGATAAACTAATACCTAATTACACTACGACCTTCCAATGGCTTGTTCCTTTCCATTTTGGTCGTGAGCTACTGTTTATAATTTATAAGGTACTGATAACATCATCTTCTGTATGTGACACCACATACTATGTTATCTACAATATAAATTAATTGAACAACTACAACAAATGTAGATGATTTGATCAAATGTGATTATTTATTCAAAATAAATATTTACAAAAGCTTAGGCTTTCAGTATACACTCTAACAATCTCCCACTTATACTAATGACTAAGCTGCCATATCTTCTGCCATACATCTGATTTCCATTCCCTCCACATGCCGATCGAAAGCTTTTGCCGGAAGGGCCTTAGTGAAAGGATCTGCCAGGTTATCTGCTGATGCAATCTTGGCGATGACAACTTCTCCTCGCTTCATGATATCACGTATCAGGTGGTACTTGTGCTCTATATGTTTACTTGCCTTATGGGCTCGTGGTTCCTTCGAGTTTGCAACTGTACCGCTATTATCACAATAAATTATGATGATTTTGGGCAAACCAGGAATCACATCTAAGTCCATTAGAAAGTTCCTGAGCCATACTGCTTCTTTAGCCGCCTCAGAGGCTGCTACATACTCAGCTTCCATAGTTGAGTCCGAAACGTATTTCTGCTTAACACTCCTCCATGCAATGGCTCCACCTCCCAAAGTAAACACATAGCCTGATGTAGACTTACTGTTGTCCCTATCTGATTGGAAATCTGAATCCGTGTAACCCACAGGGAGCAAATCGTCTGCTTGGTAAACTAGCATATAATCTCTAGTCCTTCTCAGGTACTTTAATATATGCTTTACCGCAGTCCAATGTCCTTGTCCAGGGTTACTTTGATATCTGCTAACCATGCCCACGGCAAAACAGATATCAGGTCTCGTATATAGCATTGCATACATTAGGCTTCCTACAGCTGAAGCATAAGGAACTGCTTTCATGTCCTCTATCTCCTTTGATGTCTTCGGAGACATCTCTTTAGATAGAGCTACTCCATGCCTAAAAGGTAAGAAACCTTTCTTGGAATCTTGCATGCTAAAACGAGCAAGGATTGTATCTATGTATGAAGCTTGGGACAGACACAACATTCTTTTCTTGCGATCCCTTATAACTTTGATCCCAAGAATGTATGCACAATCTCCTAAGTTCTTCATATCAAATTATTTTGACAACCATACCCTTACGTCCGATAATACCTTGACATTGTTGCCAATTAACAAAATATCATCTACGTATAGTACAAGAAATACCACCACGTTTCCGTTACACTTCTTGTATACACAAGACTCATCCGGACACTGAATAAATCCATATGACTGGATTACTTTATTAAACCGGATGTTCCAAGACCTTGAAGCGTGCTTTAGTCCATAAATGGACCGATTGAGCTTGCACACTAGATGCTCTTTGCCTTTTTCAATAAACCCTTCTGGTTGCTTCATATGGATGATCTCTTCAAGACTTCCATTAAGGAAAGCTGTCTTGACATCCATTTGCCAAATCTCATAATCCATATGAGCAGCAATGGATAAGAGTATCCGGATAGACTTAAGCATGACTACCGGTGAAAAGGTTTCCTCATAGTCGATTCCCTCTTTCTGAGTGTATCCTTTCGCAACAAGCCTAGCTTTGAAGGTTTCTACCTTCCCGTCTGTCCCTCTTTTCCTTTTGTAGATCCACTTGCATCCAACGGCTTTTACACCATCAGGTGGTTATACAAGCTCCCAAACCTTATTAGAGTACATAGACTCTATTTCAGAATTCATTGCCTTTTGCCAAGACGCTGCATCTATATCTTGGAGTGCTTCATCATATGTTCGGGGATCAGGTTCATGTTTACCCGGGATCAAGTCCAAAGACTCTCCAAAAAATATGAATCTTTCAGGCTGCCTTACAACCCTCCCACTACGACGAGGCACTGTCTGTAGTTGTGTATCATGTGTGACATGTGTTGCAGTCTCTTGTGGTACTTCATCTTGTACTGTTGGTACTAAAGTAGACGTATCCTCTCTAAGTTCTTCTAAAACAACTTTGTTACTAGGCTTGTGATCCATTATATAGTCTTCTTCTAAAAACTGGGCATTGGTGCTAACAATGACCTTCTGGTCTTTAGGACTATAAAATAAACCACCTTTCGTTCCTTTGGGATACCCCACAAACACGCGAACTTCTGTACGAGATTCTAATTTATCAGCATCTGGTTTCAGCACATGTGCTGGACTACCCCAAATCCGAATATGTCTTAGACTAGGCTTTCGCCTATTCCACAATTCTGTGGGAGTAGAAGAAACTGATTTAGAAGGTACTAAGTTCAGAATGTACACTGCTGTTTCCAGAGCGTATCCCCAAAATGAATTTGGTAATTCTGAATAACTCATCATCGATCTAACCATCTCCATAAGAGTCCTATTCCTTCGTTCTGCCACACCATTCTGTTGGGGTGTACTAGGTGCAGACAGTTGGGATTGAATCCCGGCCTCTGATAAGTAATTCCTAAACTCTCCTAAGAGGTATTCGCCACCACGATCAGACCGTAGTGTCTTGATACTTTTACCTAGTCGTTTCTCCACATCAGCCTTGTATTCTTTGAACTTATCAAAGCACTCAGACTTGCGGCGCATTAGGTAAATGTATCCGTATCTTGAATAATCATCTATGAAAGAGACAAAATATTCAAAACCTCCTCTTGCCTGGACAGACATAGGACCACATAAATTAGAGTGAACCAATTCTAACACTTCTTTGGCTCTATACCCCTTGGCCTTAAAAGGCCTCTTGGTCATTTTACCTTCTAAGCAAGATTCACAAGTTGGAAAATTTTCCAACTCTAATGAACCCAAAAGTCCATCGGCCATAAGCCTTTGAATCCTACTTAAGTTAATATGACCAAGCCTTAGATGCCAAAGATATGCTTGGTTCATTTCCGAAGGTTCTTTTCTCTTATTAGAGTTAGAAGATGAGTTATAAATTCCCTTGTTTTGCTTTGTGGGAGAAATTGGATTTAAAGTATATAAATTGCCTACTAATGCACCAGAACAGATAATCACTTTATTTCTCTTAATAATTACATCATTACTAAAAGAAACTGAATATCCATCCAAAAACAGTTTAGAAACTGAAATTAAATTCTTTCTAAAACTGGGTACATAAAGTCAATTTCTTAAAACCAAATTTCTATTTCTATTAAAAGATAAGTAGACGTCTCTCACTGCAACAGCCGCCACCTTAGTAGCATTGCCCATGTAGACGGTAATCTCTCCTTCAGATAGTTGTCGGGTTTCCTGGAACCCCTGCAAGGAATTACAGACATGATCAGTGGCTCCCGTATCTACACACCAGGTGCTGGTAGATAACACCGCTAAACATGATTCAACAACTAGAGCTTGAGATATACCTTTGTTGTTCTGATTCCTACGAGGACAGTCCGCCTTCCAATGCCCTTCGGCTTCTTCACTCCAGCTTTAGGTCCTGTACTCTGAGATTTATTCACTTCTTTGCTGAACCAACTTGTTTCTTCTTCTTCTTTCCTTTCGGTTTAGAAGTAGAACCATTTTCAGCATAGTGAATATGAGAATTGTGACGAAACAAACCTTCTGCTGCCTGAAGTTCTGTCAGTAGTTCCGCCAATGAATATACCCTTTTGTTCATATTGTAATTCAGGCGGAATTGCTCAAAACTTCTAGGTAGTGTTTGGAGGATCATATCGATCTGGGTTTCCCCATCAATTTCTCCTCCAAGGATCTGTATTTCGTTCAGATAAGCCATCATCTTTAGGATATGATCCCTCACAGGAGTACCCTCTTGCATGGTGGCTGTCATTATCTTTCTCATGGCTTCTTGCTTAGAAGCCCGATCCTGATGACCAAAGAGTTCCTTGAGATTGTTCATAATATCATAAGCTGTTGGTAAATCTTGATGTTGCAATACATTTGACATTGAAGCCAAAATGTAACACCGCGCCATCTCATCTGCTTTTACCCATTTCCTATGATATTCAATCTCCTCTTGGGTAGATTCACCAGTGAGTGCATCAGGACAAGGCTCAGTCAGTACAAACTTATAGCTTTCAGCAGTAAGGACAATGTCTAGGTTCCTTTTCCAATCTATGTAGTTACGACCAGTAAGTCTATTCTGTTGTAGTATGATGGACAGTGGGTTGAAAGTCATCCTAAGAATCACAAATAACTTTTGGTCAGAACTCTAAATTTAGAATAATATTGATTCCTCAAACAATACTATTTTAAATTAACCAACGCCTCAAAACACCGTGAATTTTGTATGCCACGATAGTGTGGACGTATACAAATTCAGCATTTGTAAAAGGAGGGTTTAACCTATTAATTTTATTATCTTGTCAACCTAACTTTTTGACAAATAAAATTAATAGTTGGTATCCTTTGGTCACACGAATAATAGCAGTGACTCCGATGGGGAGGATACTATTAAACGTGCCTAAGTGTATACCATTACTTGACACTAAGTCCATTAATAAGATTGTGCCCCTTCCGATGGAGAAGATCACACGCTCTTAATTAACTTCCTATAGTCATCCAAAATGGAAGTTTGTTCTAGTGATCCACAAACAAGCTCATCCGATATGGAGGAAGGCACTCAGAGCCAACGCGCAAGCTTGTTTGCATCACTTACAAACCAGTAATGGAGACCGTGGAATTTATTTAAAATCCCTCTCCCACTTAGTTATTTATAAATGAGAAATTTTAACTATGCTAGCCTACTAGACATGTTTACTAACATGCACACACAGCACAATATAAAAGCAATAAATGAAAAACTAATTTTCAACTATTATGACTTTTATCTATTGTTGTCCTCCGTGTGTCGCCAACCCTAGCTGCTGCCTTATTTGGCCACCGCCACCGGGTCTTGTTGTCGCATCCATCTTGCTCCTTGTTCCGCTGTGCCTCTGGTCCTCAAAAGGTTCCACGCCTTGCAAGATTCGATCCGCGACATAAATAGAATTTTTATATTTTTCGATCCTATATTCCTCGAAGGAATGTACATGTGAACTAGATCGAACATAAAATAAAAATTTACATCCATCGATCCTATATTCCATAAAAGGAATGTACATGTAACTAGATCAAAAATAAAATCCTAATTAAAAACTAAATACAGCTCCTGCTGTATTTTATAATACAATCATGCACACACATAATTGCCCTTGACATGTCCAAGGGTCCAATCACACACATAAAGAAAACTATAAGCCATAATAGTTGGATCCTGCATCCACAAAGTTAGCACATCCTACTATTAACCTGCCTAAATTATGTATGACATGTGCATAATTAAACTAATACCAAATACACAGAGGCAAAACCCTAGCTCTGATACCAATTGTTGGTTGCTACTCGGAAAACCTAGAGGTTCCACTGTACAAAAATTTTGTACAAAGGTCTGAACCTTTTCCTAGCTACCATGTGTTCTTTTAAATTAAATTTTGGATCGCCTACGGAACTTAACACGTTTGATCCAAAACTTAATTTATTTGTTCTTTTAGGTTTAGACTTGGATCTCCTGCGGAACTTAACACGTTCGATCTAAATCACCTAAGTTATTAATTAAATATTAATTTCCATAATTGGTTCCCAGTACTGACGTGGCGAGACACATGACCTTCTTGGATATGGGAGCAACCACCACCGACTAGACAAAACCTTTTATGGAAAGCTAATATTTAATTTCCTAAAATAACTTTAGGTTAACCGAAAGGAACAATCAAATCACAAGGAAAAGACATAAACATAAGAACACTACATCGAAAATAAATTCGAAATACTAGAATCGTAAACCTCTTGTATTTGGTATTATTTCCAAAAATAACTAGTATGATGCGGAAAGGAAAAATTACTAGTTATTCCTTCTAGAAAGACCTCTTGATCTTCTACCGTATTCCTCTTCTAACCTCGGACGTTGTGTGGGCAACGATCTTCCGAGATGAGAAATCACCAACACACCTTCTTCTCCTCCTTGCTAGGTTTGGCCAAAACAAAAGAGCTTCACCAAGGATGAAGGAAAAACACCAACCAAGCTCCAAGAGATATAAGCTTTCTCTTCTTCTTCTTCTTCTTCTCCAAGTAGTATCCGGCCACCATAAAAACTCCAAGCAAGAGGAAGGATTCGGCCACCACAAAGAGGAAGAGAGGGAGAGAGATTGGCCGGCCACAACACCAAGGAAAAGAGGGAGAAAACAATAGAAGTTGTCACCCATGAAGGCACCCCCACCCCTTCTTTTATATTCCTTGGTTTTGGCAAATAAGGAAATTTATTTATAATAAAATTTCCTTAACTTTCCTTGACAACAATTAATTAATAAAAATTAAATAAAATTTCTTAATCAATTAATCATGGCCGGCCACCTCAAATAGGTAAATTAGGAGAGTTTCAATCAACAAAATAAAACTTCCTAATTTGTTTCCGGAAATTTAAAAAAAAATAATAAAATTTCCCTTTAAAATCCCTTCATGGTTGATAAAAAAAAATTTCTATAATTTTAATTTTTCAATATGTGAATAATTTTAAAAGAGAAAAAATAAAATATCTTTCCAATCTACAAATAAGAAAAGAGATCTAATCTCTTTCTTTAATCTTTTGTAAATCCTTTTAAGAGAGATATTTTAATTTTAATTCTCTTTAATAAATTATATCTTCCACATAATAAAAATTAAAAATTAAAATTCTTTTTAATTTAATGGGGGCCGGCCACCTAGGCTTGGGTTCAAGCTAGGGTCGGCCACCCATGAACCAAGGCATGGTCGGCCCAAGCTTGAACCACAAGCTAGCTTGGCCGCCCCCTTTATCATGGGTATGAAGGTGGGTATAGGTGGGTATAGTACTCTATAAATAAGAGACTACGATAGGGACCGAGAGGAGGAATTGGTTTTGGTCTCCCGATAAAATTAAGCATCCCGTGTTCGCCCCGAACACACAACTTAATTTTATCAATAATAATTCATTCCACTAGAGAACTATTATTGAACTACCGCACCAATCCCAAATTACATTTTTGGGCTCCTTCTTATTATGAGTGTGTTAGTCTCCCTGTGTTTAAGATATCGAATGCCCACTAATTAAGTGAGTTACTAACAACTCATTTAATTAATATCTTAATCCAAGAATAATACCACTCAACCTTATCATCATGTCGGACTAAGTCCACCTGCAGGGTTTAATATGACAATCTTTATGAGCTCATCTTGGAGACATTATCATCCTAAATTACTAGGACACAGTTTCCTTTTATAATCAACAACACACATTATAAGTGATATCATTTCCCAACTTATCGGGCTTATTGATTCATCGAATTAAATCTCACCCTTTGATAAATTAAAGAAATAAATATCAAATATATGTGCTTGTTATTATATTAGGATTAAGAGCACACACTTCGATAATAACTGAGGTCTTTGTTCCTTTATAAAGTCAGTATAAGAGAAAACGACCTCTGATGGTCCTACTCAATACACTCTAAGTGTACTAGTGTAATTATATAGTTAAGATAAACTAATACCTAATTACACTACGACCTTCCAATGGCTTGTTCCTTTCCATTTTGGTCGTGAGCTACTGTTTATAATTTATAAAGTACTGATAACATCATCTTCTGTATGTGACACCACATACTATGTTATCTACAATATAAATTAATTGAACAACTACAACAAATGTAGATGATTTGATCAAATGTGATTCTTTATTCAAAATAAATGTTTACAAAAGCTTAGGCTTTCAGTATACACTCTAACAGCTATGGGATTAACATAACTTAAAGGTATTGTCAAACATAAAAAAGAGGGAGATTGTTGGTGCAATATTCCCTAGGTCAAGGTTGACCTGGTTGACTGAGCTTGAATTGGTTCAAGCTCGAGTCTTGATGTTTGAATTTCGATGTTTGACAATACATGGAGACGATACATGGAGATTATAGGTGCAATTGTTCATGTGGGGAGATTGTTGGTACAATTCCCTTTTTGGTCAAGGTTGACCAGTTCAGATGTGAAGGAGAGTCAAGTAGGTCAAGGTTGACTGGATACTTGACTAGAAAATCCTGGTGTGTGAAGCCAAGTAAAAGACCTAGTGAGTGAAGCTAGACAATTGAAAAATCCTGGTAAGTGATGCCAGGTGAAAGACCTAGTGAGTGAAGTTAGGCAGTATGGAAAATCCTGGTGAGTGAAGGCAGGTGAAAGTCCTAGTGAGTGAAGCTAGACAGAAGGAAAGTCCTGGTGAGTGAAGCCAGACAGAAGGGAAGTCCTAGTGAGTGAAGCTAGACAGAAGGAAAGTCCTGGTGAGTGAAGTTAGACAGATGAGAAGTCCTAGTGAGTGAAGCTAGGTAGAAGGGAAATCCTAGTGAGTGAAGCCAGGCACGGGATAAGTCCAAGTGGGTCAAAAATGACCAGACACTTAGCACGAGGAGAAAAGTCCAAGTGGGTCAAAAGGATTGACCGGACACTTGGTGAGGGAGTCCTAGCAGGTCGAGGCTGACCGGATGCTAGGCATGATGTACCAACAGGTCATAGTTGACCGGATGTTAATTTAGGGGACTTTGAATTTGGTTTTGGGCAAAAACCATAAGCTGGATCGATCAGCCGATCGATTGGCTCATGCCCAATCGATCGGCCAGTCGATTGGCTCATGCCCAATCGATCGGTCGATCGATTGGGAGCGGCGATTCTGTGCGATAAGTCCTGGATTGATCGGCCGATCGATCCAGGCAATTCCCGAGAGCACAGAGGCACTCTGGATCGATCGGCCGATCGATCCAAAGCCTTCCCAATCGATTGGGAGCAATCCAATCGATTGGGATTCGACCGTTGGCGCTGGATAAAGACGTTGGCGTGCGATTTCGTCGACATAACTTCCACGGCTTCGATCCTTCTCTTCAGCGATCTTCACAGCTACTCCACAGAGTTCTCATCGCCAGATCTTGAAGGTTCTTTGAGGTATTTCCAAGTCAAGAGGTGGATCTACAGCAAGAAGAAGAAGTTAGGGTTAGGGTTTCTTGTGTAAACCGTGTAAGCTTTCCCTTGTATTTGCTTCTCTTTGTTTCTTGTTGTATTGAGAGTATTGTAGGGATTCTCCGCCTTCGGTAGTTATCGTAAAGAAGCGTTTTCATAGTGGAGGGTGCGTGAGTGTGTGGATCCTTGAACTAGTCACCTCTCCTTGACGTGGATACCAAATAAATCTACGAGTTAGCATTGTTGTGTTTGTGTCTTTGTATTTTCCGCTGCATTTCACCACAAGCAACAAGCAACGCCGAGCACGAGATCGCGCCGAGCTATTCACCCCCCCTAGCTACATTTCGGTCCCAACAACTATTAGTCTGTTCCTTACATATTCGTAGGATCTGCCTCGAGTATCGGGGTATCAGGGACCGGGGCAATCTGATCGTTGTTTGTTGGTAGTGTTGACCAGAGATCTTCTGACGACTTGGTCAACATAGATGACAACTCAAAGTATCTCCCTTCGGGCCATAGCGATTCGATCATATTCCAGCCATATCACCCCCGACGATCCATCTGACTAAGCTTCCGAACAAGATCATACGTTATTAATTAAATTATATAAAATCTTATAATTAAATATTTACTGTATTACATATTTCACTCTTAAATATTTTAAATTGTACCATTGAATATTTTACCAATTAAATATTTATAGTTTCACTACTATTGGATTAATTTACATCTAATTTTATATTTAAATAAAATTAATTATACTTATAAAATTTTAATTTAATATATTTTAATATTTATTTATATTTTGATAATTATTAAATATAATTAATATTCAACTTTTAAAAAAACCAAGAAGGGCCACCTCCTTCTCATGCAGCAGCAGCAGCTAAATTTACCTTTTTTCTTATTTTATTTTTACTTTTTATTTTTTTTTATGACAGTTAGAGAAATCATGGGTATAAATATTCTCAATCCCGGCCATCACAGTAGAAGATATTTGAACCCGATTATGATATTAGGGTAGGACATCTAAATTATTATCTAAGTATTTATACTTCGATCTTTAGCTATTATAATAAATCTCTCTCTATATAGAGTTGTTAATTTAGACTTGACCCATCTAATTAACCCCGCTTGATCAAACAATTTAAATATAAATACTTCGATCTTTAGCTATTATAATAAATCTCTCTCTATATAGAGTTGTTAATTTAGACTTGACCCATCTAATTAACCCCGCTTGATCAAACAATTTAAGTAGATTGAGTTGATATTTTATCGACCTAAGTCTATCGTAGGCTAAACCGCTTAGGCTCATTACCCGCACGGGTAAGTACGTGATGAGATTGATCGACCCACGGTTGAAAAATACATATAGGCTAAATTTTATTTTATTTTTTTATAATTTTAAAATAAAAATAATACTTTTTATTAAATACGTGTACTCGTTTATATCTAAACTAAAATGTAGGGGATATGAAACTTTTTTATTTTTTTTAATATTTGATGGACCCGTGGGTTGACCTACTTTGGATCGGGTTGAGTTAGAGATTTCCCAACCCACCAAGATGATAGGGCCAATCCGTCCTATCCCATCAAATGGTTGGTCCGTCACAGACTGACTCGCGTTGCCATAGATTGACTTGTTTGACAACTATACTCTAACCAAGTTATTCTAAAGTGTTAGTGGTAGCAAAAATATTATAATACTCATCCCAAACATCCCTAGTAGGTCAGCCCCTAGATTATATGAAGCAGTGATTAGTACACGAAGGAGGACAAGAACTTGGATATTAACCATGAATTGACTCCTAAACTTCGTCATGCCCCTCTATGTGCTAATCAACTATCTATTCTGAATCGATCATTGTAAAGTACTAGTATAACTAGTCCCCGAGATTATAGTGCTGTGGTAGGCCCCAGCTATGACATATTTATAGAAAGTTTTTCTCCAAATGAGACGTGTAATCAAAGGATCCTGGACTTCTAGATTATCCTTGTGCGCACTTTTCGATTTACCCTAATAGTCGGTGGAAAAATTTTATGGGATCCAATTAGTCATCCCAAGATAGATAATGAAATTAACTAGAATTTTTATTTTTATTTTTAATGTAACTAGACCAACAAGTTACTAAATCTTGAAATTTTCTATTAAATCAACTAAACTAGTCGAGGTTCAAATTCGGTATAATTCATTACTTGATCCTAAGATTTCTATTGAAACTCCCGTCGATCTTCCATAATTATTCAACATATCGCATCAAGATTTTCGATTGAAAGTTCCATCCATTTTCCCTTATTATTCAACATGTCACATCGGTATTTTCTTTTGAAAGTTAATTAGATCCAATTGAATTTTTTTCTAAACCATGTGTTCCAATATTGAACATTACTTAAAGCTAAATAAGATTAAAATAAAAAATATGAATAGTTATTGTCTTCCAACTACTCAAGTTGACTTTTCCACCATTTTGACCATTTCCAAAAGACATTTTCCTCTCAACATAATTTCACATTAGTTCAAAAAAGAAAAAATAATAAATAATTAATATTTTAGAATATTAGAATATTCTGAGTTACCTATCCCTCATGACTAAAATTTCCCAATTAAATATTTTAAGCACAAGAATTGTAAAGAACAACTTTAAAATATAAATATTTTAAATCTAAATAATATATATATATATATATATATATATATATATATATATATATATATATATAATTATTCTATATCTTCTAAGTTTACTTTGAATTAAGTATGAGTTCACTTTTTCTCTTGTTCCACGAAGTATGGGACTAAGAGCTAAAAAGAGGAAACGAAAATAATAAAACTATAGGGGCTAGAATATAAATTAATCTCTAACAACAACCCCCTAACTAGAAAACAACATCAACAACCATCATCTCAATAAAGAATTTGTATAAATACAAAATAAGCTAAATCCAAAGAAATTATAAGTCTTAAGGCATCTTTTTCAATATTTTCCATATAAAAATAGTAGTCAAATTTAATACTTGTAAATGAGTGAAAGTAATACTTTTGAAGATTATTATCCATTTAAAAATTATTAAATTTGGAGGGTTTATTTAATCTGATCTTATCCTATTTCTTTAGTCAATGAGTGAAAGTAATACTTTTGAAGAAGTCTTTTCTGCGCCACTGAAAATTTAATTATAGGGAATAATGAAATACTATGATAATTATCATTTATCCAAATCAAGTCTTGGTATTAACAAATGGTTTGTATAAAATATATACACATTAAAAGGCAAAAACTAAGATGCAAGCCACTAATCAGTCTAAACAACATTATATAGACATACTGTAGCAAACAATCCAAAACCAAAAAGAAGAAGAAAGAAGAAGAAGAAGAAGAAGAAGAGATGGGGAGGAAGCTGACCGAGATGGAGGTGGGCGGCGATGGCGTGGCCGTCATCACAATCGTTAATCCTCCGATGAACTTCTTAAACCACAGTGGTGATCATTAGCATATCCTCCCGCTTAATCTCTTTCTTAGTTGAGTATGTTAATGTTGTTTATCATTGTTTCAGTGTTTTGGAGTTTGAAGGATAATTATGATGAAGCTTTGAAAAGGGATGATGTGAAAGCCATTGTCATTACAAGTATTAATTCTTCAATCTCAAACAACTTTATTATTGATCAAGTTTCAGTATGCATGTTTTCAAGTGTAAGCTTAAGATTTCACTCCTCGATCAGGCGAAGGGCCTCATTTTTCGGGAGGTTTCGACATTGAAGCCTTTGGAAATTTTCAAGAAATTGATGAAGGAATAAGTAAGTTCAGTTCATCTTTCTTGTTTTCTCCATCCTTCAACTCCTTTTATGCCTCTAGTTCAAGCAAAGTTCTAATATCCACATTGATTGATAGAACTCGAACCGAAAGAAGGCTACTTGGCGATCGATGTGCTTACCGATACTTTTGAAGGTAGTTCAAAGAGAAACACCATCTGTTTCTATCACAATTGTGCATTTCTGATTTCTGCATGCTCATTTAGGTGCTGCTAAACCATCAGTAGCTGCTATGAAAGGCCTTGTTATTGGAGGTGGATTGGAAACAGCAATGGTGAGTGATTCGATTCATTCCTAAAACTCGTATCTGAATTTTAAGGCTAAGATATAACTTTATCTTTATCGAAACTTCAGGCATGCCATGCGCGAGTTTCGACTTCAGATGCTCATTTAGCTCTACCTGAACTTACGGGTGGGTTCATTCCAGGACTTGGAGGTAGGTACCCTTCCAAGTTTGGTAAGTTCTATATGTGTTAGCAACAAAATCATAAACTTTTGAGTTTATTTAGGAACTCAAAGGCTTCCGCGACTCGTCGGACTTCAGAAAGCCCTTGACATTATCTTGGTACAATATAGAAAATTTGAGTTAATTGATTTGAATATTGTTGTCATATAACAAATCTTGGTAGACTTTTGTTATTCAGTTAGTACAGTTGTTGTAAGTATGCTTTCATCAAACCTTGCAGTTGTCCAAACCAATTGGAGGCGAAGAGGCTTACAATATCGGTCTTGTTGATGCTGTAGTTTCAACTGATGAGTTAGTTAAGATGGCAAAATATTGGGCTCTCGATATCGCGGAGTTTAGGAAGCCATGGATCAAGAGTCTTCACAAAGCCGATAAGTTGGAACCCCTTGAGGAGGTGAAGAAAATGCTGAATTCTGCCAGATCTCAAGCTCGAGAGCGATCTCCTCATGTTCATTCCCCTTTGGATTGTATTGATGTGATCGAAGAGGGTATTGTCTCGGGTCCTCGCAATGGACTTATTAAGGTAAACTCGATTGGATTCTCACACTAAAAGCTCTCCTAATCCTTCACCAAATGCTAATATATGAAATGGTTTTTTTTCTTCTTATTGTAGGAATCCAGCATTTTTCAAAAACTTCTCTTCTCTGAAACTTGCAAGAATTTGATTCATGTTGTCTTAGCTCAACGCCGAGCTGCAATGGTACAAACACTATCTGCTTGTCTTTTTTATAAATTTTTTTTTTCACAAAAACTGAAGTCAGAAATCATAAATTTAAGTTTAGTTTGTGATGATTTGAACTAACTTTTATTCTTGAACACATCTTACAGGTTCCTGGGATCACTGACTTGGGTTTGATTCCTCGGAAAATAACTAAAATCGGTGTCGTAGGGGGAAATTCAATGGGCTCTGATATCGCAACAGCACTAATTCTGAAAAATTACCCAGTGATACTAAAAGAAGTAGATGAAAACATCTTAAATGCAGGAATAGATGGAGTCAAAGGTATAACAATCTATGTCACTGATGAATTCAGCTACTCACACTATAATTATGCTTTGAAAATTTGAAGTTCTTACTCGCAATACTAACTCCGCAGAGAATTTGCATACTTTCATAAGCCAAGGAAAAATGACACAAGAGCAATGTGAGACAACACTATCTCTACTCACAGGTGTTCTTGATTATGAATGCTTTAAAGATGTCGATATGGTTATCGAGGTAAAAAAAGGATTAGTCCAACTCCACAACTCAAATTTCGTGAGTAAAATGGTTCATTTCTAATTGTTTTTCCTCCTTGATACTTTGTCATTTTCAGACAGTTCTTGAGGATTTGCCTTCAAAGCAGCAAGTGTATGCAGATCTTCAGAAATATTGTTCTTCAGATTGTATATTGGCCACTAACACTTCTACATTTGATCTTAACTTAATCGGAGAAAGGACCGAGGCTCAAGATCGTATTGTCGGGGCACATTTCTTCAGGTAACAAAATGAAAATGCCAAGGTTGAACATTTGTTGCTTTTTTAAAAAAAAATTGGCACATTTCTGAACTTGTCTCTGTCGCAGTCCTGCTTATGAAACACCACTTCTAGAAATAGTTCAGACATGTGAAACATCTCCACAAGTCATCATAGATCTTCTGGATATCGGCGAAAAGATTCACAAGACCCCCATTGCAGCCACTAATGGCTCTGCTGTTGATAGGATGTTCATTCCTCTCACTCAAACAGCACTCTTTCTAGTCGATCATGGTCTCGATGCCTATAAGGTCGATGAGGCTTGTACTAAATTTGGAATGCCAAAGGGTCCCTTCAGGTACATGGACTAATATTCATTAAGATGATCAAGGAAATCTCATCAATCATCAGAGTGTGCAACTCACAATGATCTCTTTGTTCTTGTGGCTTGTACAGGCTAATTGATTTGGTCGGTATCCGAATTGCCATAGCTTCTAGCACAAAATACCTTGAGAGCTTCCCTGATAGATTCTACAAGTCGAGATTAATGCAAATCATGATCGACGATAAGAGGGAAGGTATGAAGATTGTCAAAGGTTATTTCCGATAAGCTAATTTAGTCTCATAAACAGTTTGTAAGTTTAGTCGAATGAATTACTTTTCAGTTAAACTTTATTGTGTATATAGTTACTAGTTTTTCAGTGAGTATATGTTTTTAACTTCAGAATCACTTTGTAACAGGCAAGGCCAATGGAAATGGATTCTACAAGTATGATGAGAAGAAGGAAGCCATTCCCGACCCCGAAATAGTTAAGTACATTAACAGTTCAAAGAATATGATCAGTGTCACTCCAAACCCTCAGGTTAGTTAACCAAAAACCCAGTAGAATTTGCTTAAGAACAAAATAAACACATGTTTGTTCAACTTGATCTGCAGCTGAAGACCACAATACCACACGAGGACATAGTTGAAATGCTCTTCTTTCCGGTTATCAACGAGGCCTGTCGTGTTCTCGACAAGAGAATTGCTGTGAAGCCATCAGACCTTGACATAGCTTCCATCATGGGGATTGGATTCCCAGCTCACAGGTTAAGTTGGCTGAAACTCAGAAGCATATGATTCACGATTTATATCGTTACGATTCATTCACTCATTTTCTTAAAATTCAGGGGTGGAGTGATCCATTGGGCAGACTCACTTGGTGCAAATTATGTATGCAAGAGATTGGAGGAATGGACAAAGGTGTATGGTGAGTTGTTCTTCAAGCCTTGTGCATTCTTGAGAGAAAGGGCAGGGAAAGGCATACCATTGGTAAGATTCAGATTGATCCTCCTTGTTGTATGTATATATCATTTGTGTGTGTGTGTTTTTTATAATCAATTTCTCAAACTTTTGCAGAGTGCATAAGGCAGTGGAAGGATCATGGCTGTGTTCTTCCAAAAACTATTTAGGGTCGACTATATGACTCGTACTGAAGAGTTGTGTTCCTCCAAACTATTTAGGGTCGTCTATATGAATCTTGTTATACCATTTAAATTCTGCTAAAGCTCATGCAATGCAAAGGCTGATAAAAGTCAAGTAATAGATTCATGATTGAATCAGTATTGTCATGATAAATACAACCATGTTTTTGAAAAAAACCACCATGAACTGATGCAACTGAGAAATCTAATTTTACCAACCAGAAAAATGAGCAAGTTAATGGCTAGTACAACATTTCATCACCAGAGCTAAGCATTTGTGTGTGTCGATCGAACAGCATAACAAAAACAAGATTCATCTTAAACTCAGTAAATGCAGCTTTGGAACACACATTTTCAAAGCATCCTAAATTTTTGATAGATTTTCCCATAATGAAAATCTGTGCATGTTTTAAGCTTCAGGGGACCTTCTCTCCCCTTACACTTTTAACTTACAACAGTTTCAACACCTTATTTTGTTCCTGCCATTTGGAGCCAGCATCCATCTTGCCATCACCAACCAACATGTTCGCACAGCTAGTAGAGTTTACAATTCGACATCACAGTTTAAAATGAAATTTACTGCATTCAAGGGGAGATTTGAGAATGCAAAAATAGTTCATCTTCTAGAAGTGCCAAATTCAGCATCACATCAACGACAGCATGAGGCCTGGAGGTATTATTGTCTGGTTGTAGCCTGCTTGTATTGATGATGACCTCTCGGGTCCGTTGTGTGACAGCAAGAGGGCCATCCGTGAGTTGCGGTCTGGTGCACCATTGGGCTGTGGGAAAGAGCCCCAGGCACTAGCCTCCCTGTCAATGGGAGAAGGATGTGTCATTACAGCTTCACGCTCCCATAGACGGTGGCGGTTTCGAATTCCCTCAGCATCTAAAGGAATGGGAGTTATCAGGAAAGGTGTCACACACTGGTCTGCTGGATTCAGACCCCTCGGGTTTGCAGATTGTGGCATACTTGTTCCATGCACACTTTGAGAATTTTGTCGATGGAAGCCTTCATGGAGATTGGCATGGGTTCGGAGGAATGGTGACACCGAGGAAAGGACAGAGGAGCTGGTGGGGCCAGATCTTGGGACATTTCTGGAAAAAAAAAAACAAAAAAGAGTTAAAATTCAGGTGGTGATCATATCGAACAAACTTGAATCATATTGAAAGCATGCATAATGATAATATTTGATAACTACAGATTTAGATTCAGAAAGAAACAGCCGGGTAAAAGGTAGGAAATCGATGCAATGCAACTCACCCATGACCAAGAACAAAAGGATGGAAAACAGAGTCTGCAGCAGGTAAACCATCCGTGTTGATCCTTGAAAAGTGAGATGCTGGATCATGGCTATTGAATAGGTAGGATGGATGATGGCGATTACTCTCTGCTATCATATGAGCGTGAATATCTCTTGGTCTTGAAAAATAACTCCACTGATGGTGATACCCAGAACCATCAAGCATGGCCTCAAATGACTGATTGGAGGAAGAAGGTTGGGGCAGTTGTGTGTAAGTTACGAAAGGGGGTGGATGAGGTGATGACATGGTCGACTGATTCTCAGAAACAATAGCATGATATCCAAAAGGATCACGAACTGCAATACCACAAATTCGCTGGGTTACTCAAAAGTTATTTAACTTGTCATTAATATAGATCTGCTTTGACTTACAAGGAGTAGCTGAAGAAGATTCGCCTTCCCTAAATTAAAATAGAAAAAAAGGTAAGTTAGATGACAAATGCCACTAAACGCTTCCAATGTGGCATTTACAAAGCAAGTTCTCTAACCAAGTATTTAGCAAATTCGATTAAGACACAGTCCAAGCAGAAAGATTATATGGTTTGCATGCAATAAATTGGACAAATGTAAATAAAATGATTGCCAAACCTTACTACTGGAGAAAGGGGAAATCGGTGATTTAGCATTACATTTTTATCTACATGAAAATAGTTATTTGGCTGTTGACTATATAAATCTTATACTAAGTACTCAGCTTTATATTTTACTTCATGAATAAATGATTTTAATGAAGACATTTCTTGGTATGTAAATAAAACAGCACTATTGATCTAGTCATTCTCTAGATTGGAATTGTCATTATACATAATATATAAAGATCATATGAAATGCAGAACTTACTCAAACATTGATGGAATTCTTGCCAAGTCGCTGATTGGACACCAATGACCTCCGATCGGCTGGACAAACAGATACAAACAAAAAAACACATGACTAGAGAAAACATGATATGATTGGAAAGAAATATACTGAAAAAAAATACCACTAAAGCAAAAAAAACAATTGAAAAAAAAAACAACAAATGAGACAATGGGATAATGGAACAAAAAAGAAGCCACTACACTAAAAAAATCTGAGAAAAAAGGCCTGACAAATGTTCTTTTTAAATAGTGAGATTTTAAGATGCTCAATTTCTAAATTTGATACATTATCAGAGGTCTAAACAAACAAACAGATGCAAAATCAAAGAGGGGAGTGATTCAAGTAAGCAGCATACACTTTCAATGTAACTATGATTGTAGAGGTCTCCATCATGAATCAATTCGTCAATGAAGTCTGGTGTTGAATGGCAGCCATTTGCATACAACCAATTTCCTTCTTCAACTTTTCGACAATTTGGGCATTGCATCACTCCCTTAGCATTAAATGCAGAACCAATGCAATCTGAAACAAATGGTTCTAAATGGTGATAAATCTTCACTATTAGACTACGTGGATGAGCCAACATAAATGACTGCTCAAAAGAGATGCTACATAGGTTATCTGAAAAGAGATTATGCACAAATTATTGTAAGACATAAATTCAATTGATTTAACTGTTTTTTCTAGCTTCATACATTTAGCCTATATATATAATTAAATCCATTAATGTGACAGATTAGGAAAAGGATGTAATAATAACACATTATTGATAATTTAACTGTGGTAACAACGTAAAATTTCTTACAGTAGAACTTTGAGCATTGGAATTCATTTTTCCATGACTATCACTTAAATGGAAATAAGAACTGACATAGATGTTAAGATAAAGCTATATGTACTTTGAAGAGAGTGAATCACAGGAGCTTACGTTCAATGTTCAATAGTAGATTTCAACCAAAGTTTAAGAAGGTCCCAATGTTCACAAGGTTTGAGCTTTTTCATAAACCATGAAAGAGAAGGCAGCAACAACAAATGAATGATGAAGAAAACATGGACAGCAAAAATTGTAAGTTACTAGCCTTTCACTGAATAAATGAAGGGCCGATTTTTTGGGCAAGAAATAGTTATCTACTTATCTTTGAATGGCCAACTAATCAACCTATTTACCATATTGTTGAATATAAATCACCATGAGTAACCCAGAAATAGCACACTCTTAAGTCACAAACAGTTGCAAAATCAAACCATCTACAAAGCTGGTGTTGCTACCTTGTCAGTTTCTGGAACCATAATTCTAATGGAAATGGAATTCTATCCCTAATTTTGTATTAAAATATCATTTTCACAAAACAAAATATTCGAAATAGGATTACATTATCACAGAAAACTTAGGTCTCAAATTATGATATTTGATTACTATGTTTGAGGAAAAGTAAGTTTATAGATTTGAAAGTCCAACCAGATGTGAGAGGATTTGTAAGTCTTAATAAGACGCAAGGGTATAATATCAAAAATATCTATACCCTATTATTCTAAACATAAGGAATGAATTATTTTTGTTTCTTGTTTTCCCAATGAAATGAAATATAACAACTGAAACCATTATTCTTAGAATTCCTTTCTGATCTACATAATATGTTGGGAACAAGCTAGGTTTTTTTTTATGTACAACCACCTTCAAACTCCACATAGAATGGTTGGCTTGTTGGTTCCTTGCCTTTGACAATCACACGGGCTGTTTTTGATATAATATGGAGGCTTTTGGAGGCAAATGTAGAAAAGGAAGCGGAGTGTATTAGATAAGTGTTCCACCAGAAACAAATTTTAGAAAAGGGAAAAACTCTTACACTTCTTTATTCCTTTACTTTCTACTTCAAACATCAAATTGAAATTCCAGTCCAACAGGAATCAATTGCAAACCGACTAGGTCTTTTTCTCTTCAACCAGCTTCAAACTTCCATAAAGTATGATTGGCTTGTTGGTTCCTTGTCTTTAAGAATAAGGGAAAAAGCTTGTTTGGACAGATAAGAATAGTTGATCAAAGACAATAATAGTTAAACAAAACAACAAAAAAATGCACCTTTCTATCAAATCAACTATTTTCCCCCACCGAATCATCAGAATTCAACCAAGTGATTAGCAAAGGAAAAAAAAAAAAAAAAATCAAAGAAGAAGATCCCCAGGACGAACTAACCGAGGTGGAATTCATGCCCGCATTGCAGCCAAGCGGTGGCCCGGTCCCCTCCGCTCTTGACGGCCTCGAGGCAAATCGAGCAGGTAACGCCGACGGCGTCCTCGCCTTCTTTTCCTTCCTCGACCGGCTCCTCTCGGTCCATCACCGCATGCCTGGTCCTCGATCGAAGAACAAGGAGACGAGGAGCGAAATCCACAAACTCCTACCCTGCGGCCGCACCCTAGATTTCGACCGCCACAAAAACGCCCAATTCTCCTCCTCTCCGCTCGCAATCAAGACGGCGATGTCTCTCTGATGAGGCCACGACTTTTTATTCGACGTACCGGGGACCGCAGAGTCCGCATACAGTGTATAATGCGGTAACGCGGCTTCATTTATCTCAACCGTTCCGATGCCGAGACGTGTTCACAGGCGCTTGGCGGCCTGAGATCCTTGCGGGGCCATAAATCACGTGCCGAATTCTACTTTTTCGAGGATCCCGCACAACTATGCTACTAATCCACGCTGCATCCGACCATTCATGTTTTGAATTTAAGGGTTTTACCGGAAATAAAAGGGGAGTTGTGGAAATTGTAAGAATAAAAATTTTCCCTGGTATTGGAGAGGATCCATACGGTGAAACGGAGAAGACAAGTCGCTCCTCCCTCTCCCTTCGCCAAACTCCGCCCGTCCAGCTCCTTCCCCGCCCAAAGGAGGCGTCTTGAGGAGTCATTCCCCTCCTTTCTCCTCCCCGCCGCCTCCATTTGGGACTTCCTGACGGGCGGCATCGCCGCCGCGCAAGAGGCCTCCGTTTCTGTCCGCCGAGGCATGCCGCTCTTCAGACAGGTAGGCCGCCAATTTTGCCCTACTCTTTCGGTTTGGTGCTGGGCAAAGAGACGCCAATGGGTCGTTGGCCGAGTTCGATGGAGCCATCGAGTTGGATCCGCGGCAGAAAGCATGTTTGCCATTAGGTTTCTTACCTTTCTTACACATTCCCCTTATCTCCGTCTTCTTCAGTTCTGCCAGACCATAACCTAATGCTTCTCCTCTGAGTTTCTGGATCACCGCTACTACTTGCCAATCCAGAAAAAAGTGATTTTTCTTCTTCTTCTTCTTCCTCTTCCTCTTCCTGCCAGTTAAAAAGTGAAGGGGTAGATAAAAGACGCAGCTCACGTCTTATTTGAGATATTGAAATTTTAAGGGGCAAATTGAAATTTTACCTTAGCTCGAATTCGAATATACTAATTTTCAGAAACAACCATATAATTTAAGTAATTGCATAACTTGGCCCAAAAATTCCCCCATTTGATATGGGCCTTTAATGGGCCCATTTGGACAGGACCCAGGGGCCTAATTTAGTGGCCTTCCTAAATCCTTTTAATTTTCATATCCTTTCATTGATCTTTTTAATTTTCATATCCCTTCACGATATTTTTCCTCGTCTTCTTCCGTCCTGATCGCGGGAGATCGAAGAATCACAGATCCGAAGGAAAGCCGATAGAAATGGTCGGTTATCGCTTGATCGTTTCCTTCTCCCTTGAATTTTTCTCTCTTATTTAAGATTAGAGTTAGGATTTCTTCGTATCTTACAATCGTTCGTCTATGAATCTATTCAATTTTGTTTTCCGATTCCTGAGTTAACAACTTGAGCTTATGTATGAAGGATTTCCTTCCGGTTGTGTGTCTGTTAATTTTCGAAGTCGGTGATTTCTTTGTGTACCCATCGGTATATATGCTTTAGCTAAAAAATACTCGTGGAATTAAGTGCGAAACATGATGGTAGATAATATTTATCGAAGTTGAAATCTCGTCTGTTGAGTTATTTCAACAACAGTGATCAGTTCCTCGGGTGCAATTTGCTGCTGTTTTCATCTTCTTTTTTTGTTTATGATGATGATCGGAAACCCAAATCATACGGTTTGAGATTTCCTTTTTGTCTTAGTTGATCGTGCATAATTTTATCCATTTTGAATATGGAAGCCATACAGATTTTTGTTCTATTGTGAAAATTGGTTTAGGCAAACGAAAAATTGTATGAGAAAATAGGCTTGTGATCCTGTTAATACTAGTGTATAGGAAAATTGCCCTTCTTGTTTAATAGGTCGATATGAAATTGGTATTGCCATCAGATTTGTCCAGAGTGAATGAGTGCCTTATTCTTTTAATTATCAAGCTACTTATTGAATTGTTTACCGAATTTTGATAACTTGCCTTCTTTGTAATGACAGATTCACTTTGTACTTCTAATTAGTCGACAGGGAAAAGTGAGATTAACCAAATGGTATTCTCCATATTCTCAGAAAGAAAGAACTAAGGTAGATATGATGTTTTACTCCAGATTTACTTTTCATATTTTAATTGCTTGCTTCAGTTTCACAATTCGTTCTCTAACTGTTGTCCTGGTTGCAAAGTCTGTCTGTGAATGAGTCTACTTCCGTTGATCACTGGAAAAGTAAAATTTGACCTAGTTGTTGAGAATGTCTTTGCATTTTGTTTCCTCTTCTCTCTGGTGCTTTTGTATATCATTCATGTTCTAAATTTTCTTTAATTTACTATAATGGATAGATATTAATATTTGTAAGCGGCATTATAGCTTACCTGTTTGCAGGTCAATTTGCATTATATATCTAAATTGTAACATTGTTCTATCATTTTTGCTCATTATTTCAAGTGTCAGTCCATGGTATCATATCATTTAGATACTGAATAGTGATTGTCAAAGTCTACGTGGTCTTTAGCAAATTGGTTCCTGTTTTCTACTTTTCCTTTGCTCGATGTTGATTCTTATAGACAAATAGCGACTGTTATCAGTTCACTAATTGCAGGCTTATTATGGTCAGCCTGATGAGCCTTGTAGACCTTTTAGCTTTATTTTTGGTCAATATTATGTCAATTATGAAGAATTAATTGGTCATCCTGAGTTAACTGCAATTCTGTTTTTGTTGGCCTGATCATGTATCTAATCTATTGTCCCTGAATTCTATTATTTTTTTTGGCAACATTTTCCTGTCTAAATTCTTATCTCTTTCATCCACTGCATTCGAAACTTAGGAATCATTCTAGACGGTGAAGTTTAGATGTGGACTCTGTATCCCAGGATGTTCCATTGCAATGATATGCTATTCTGTACAAAACGTGCAGTGAATTTACACCAAAAGCAAATTTTGGTTTCCTTGCATGCTACATATACCATTCTGATCTCAAGTATCCATTGACATTAGATTTACCCAATCATTCTCATGTAAGATTTTGCAAGTTGTTCATTCTGTTGTTGTGCATGAGATCCAGAATTTGTTCATTCTCTTGTTGATCGTATTACATTCAAGTATTCTATCAGCCTGGAAGGTTCACTATTATGGTGCTTGCACTCTGCTATTTTTTCATAGAAAAATATAAATGCTGATGCATTTTTTTTCTCACTATTATGACTTAATCACTTTCACTTTTATCTATTAAGGCCATCCGTGAACTTAGCGGACTGATTCTTCCACGAGGTCCAAAGCTTTGCAACTTTGTAGAGTGGAGAGGATATAAGGTTGTGTATAGAAGGTAATTTTGCTGTACAAATATGCATCTTTGTGGTGGTTATTTGTTGTTTTATGAAGTTTACTTTGCTACTTTTAAAATGCAATGCTCCTGACTCATAAAATATCATTTTCAGATATGCCAGTCTTTACTTTTGCATGTGCATTGATGCAGAAGATAATGAATTAGAAATACTTGAAATCATTCATCATTTTGTTGAGATATTGGACCGATATTTTGGCAGTGTAAGTCATTTCATTTAGTTGATGCATCTCAGAAAGGTTTTGTTCACAAATCAAATTATGAAGCTTTATGTTTCCTTATTCTCAGGTTTGCGAACTTGATTTAATATTCAATTTTCATAAGGTAATTTGTTTAAAGATGTAGATGCTTTCTTTGCCCATCTCTTATTTTCTTGTTTATTTCTTATCTGCTTATGAATTGGGCAGGCATACTACATATTGGATGAAATTCTCATTGCCGGTGAGCTTCAAGAGTCGAGCAAAAAGGCTGTTGCCCGTCTTATAGCTGCACAGGTATTTATTAGATTAATACCTTGACAACAAGTTTAAAGTGTGATGGGACTAATGGAATTAAGCTTTTACTTAAACCAAAAATAATCATCTATCTTATAGTTAGAGACAACAAATAAAATTTTGTTGATTGTGACACAGCCTTTTATTTTGGTGTACAAAACAATCATCCACTTACAAGCACACACTCTAGCAGTTCAAAATCAAATACCTCTATTAAGGTTATAAAACTATAAATTAGTTGCTTTCCTAATAGCTGAGGCTTTTGAGATAAGTGGTTAGTTAATTTTGAATCATCTATAGCAAAAAGTACCATCTCATCAATTTATGTGCTGATCACTTTCCTAATAGCTAGAGCTTTTGGTTTAAGATATCTAGGATTCAAATCCCTCGTGTCAAAAAATACCATCTCATCAATTCATGTTGTTGATCATTTGCCTAATACATCGAGCTTTTGATATAAGTGTTTAACCTATCATTAACATAGAATAAAGTGTAGGGTTTAAAGTTTGCCTTGTGAAAAATTATCATCTGATCAATTATTCCTATTGGCTTGAGCCTTTGGAATAAGTGGTCAACTAATCAACTATAACAATCTCCTACAATGAGGGTGGGCACAATCCAGTTTACTCTCTCGGTAGAGAAAAATTCAAACTTATTCAAAATTTTCTAAACTAAAGCTGAACCAAAAAAGAAGCTATAAGGTTTTCTACTACAACAACAACAACCAAGCCTTATCTCACTTGATAGGATCGGCTATATGGATCCTTTTACGCCATTGAACTCTATCTCTTACTATACCGTCATCTATACTTAAATAAATTTTATCTTGTTTTATTATTGTTAACCAAGTTTTTTTTTTGTTTCTCTCTTCCTCGTTTGATATACGTGTTTGTCATAGTTTCACATCGCCTAACTTGAAGTATTTATTGGTCGTCTAAGTACATGCACGTACCATCTTAAAAGTGTCTCTCGAAGTTTTTCCTCAATAGGTGCAACTCTCACTGTCTCTCTAATGTTCTCATTTCTTATTCTATCCATCCTCGTATGTTTACACATCTACCTTAATATTCTCATCTCTGCAACTTTCATTTTTTTGATCATGTGCTCGAGTCATAGCTCAACACTTAGCTTCATATAACATAGCTGTGGTTTGGTAGAACTTTTCTTTAACTTTTAAAGGTACTTTATAGTCTTATAAAACACACTCTTCTCCATTCAACCATCCTCCATTTCAGCTATAAGGTTTTCTAATTGAATTAAAACTTGGTTTGATTTATGTTTTATACAAAATTGTAAAACTAGCAAATTTAATTCTACTTGCTAGTTGCTAGAAAAAAGAGAAATCAGATATATATGTTTTCGTGTTGCAAGTAGAACTAGAGTTTCAATGCAATGGAAACAAAATTCTTTTGTTCAAAGTAAAGCCAAACTTAAAAATTTATGAACCTAATCTCTTGTTTGGTTTGATTCAATCCAAGTTAAATTTTCAATTTTTTGTTTTGGATGCCTGACCCTATCTTCAAGATTACTTCACGATGCATGCCACTACATAATTGGTGGAGTTAGGGAACAAAACAGATGTTATTTAGAAACTACAAGGTGGCTTTAAGACCATCTTTACTATAGCTTGTAGAGTGTCCTGCATGTATGGGAAGACAGAACATTTGTATGTGTCATATTCTATTGACAAACGACGAGCATCACCTTTAGTAGGCTAATTTGAGATGGCACACATCAGGTGCTTTCCCATAAATCTTCAAAAAGCCATTACCATTGCATAATAATCTCATTGTCATCGATCATTGGATTTTCTTTTGCTAGGACCAACTTGTGGAAGCAGCCAAGGAGCAGGCAAGTTCAATAAGCAATATGATTGCTCAAGCTACCAAATAGAGCTCCTTCAGTCATTGTAAGGCCTATCAAACATGACTGCCCTCCAACGTTTTCGATCCCTTGCACTTTACTACATGTTTTGGATGATTTAATTCACATTTCTCGAGCTTGATGAGGTAATCTTTTAATGAGAGTCGTGCTTGTAGAAACTGCACTCATTTTCAAGCTTAAATTTCTGAATAATAGTTGATGAAAGATTGTCTACCAGATGTACAATTTATCAAAAGGTCACAGCTTGTTTTGTGTGATCATTTTTCCTAGAAACTAACTGCTTCAGGGATTAAGAGAAAATGTTGTGATCAGCTCTGTCAATTTGGCATCAAGCTGTCAGCAAGCAACTTAGTAAATAGTATGTTATATCGAACATATTAAAACTCTTGTAGATCATTTTGTGCCTAATAAGAAAACCACAAACATAGGTCAAGTTTTTTAGTTTACACTGTATATTTAGTTTACGCTGATTAATCTTGACAGTGATCAATTCAATCCTTCAAAAGATTTCTACTGAACATCAAGATAAATTGGTAAGCGCTCTTTGCGGTTAATCAGTATAACATTTTTAGGTCCATTAAAAAAAATTATCTATTGATTTGTAGAAATTGTGACTCAATTCTTGTATGTCTGAGAAACTAAAAAAATAATCTGCATTGTATCATTATTTTGAGGGTCAAGTTCTCATCTCCTTTATAGTAAAAGATGAAATTCGTCATCCATCGACCTCATATGTCGGTTTCATGATCATCTATAGGAGATAAATCGAGAAATTATATTTACTATAATGGGAGGGTATTTTTCTCGGCCGATAAATTCTCATTGCATCGTATCTAAGTTTTCGATGTGATGGTTTCCAACTATAATATGCGGACTAATAAAAATAGTATATATGGATCAACAAAAATTTGACACCTTTTACCAACTTGATGTTAAGAAATCCCCGCACCTAGAAATTCATTTCGTATAATTGAACCTTTGAACCTTTTCAAACTGTTTCTTTTTAAAAACCAAAAAAACTTGTGCCAAAATAACAAATGCAAAAAAGAATAAAAAACCTTGGACCTGTAATGGGTCTTGAAACACTACTTCTGTATCTCCTTGACCAAAGCCTCCCACATTGGGATTGCTTGTTAATGGTTGATCAAGCTTGATGGATTCACCCTCTGAAACAAGAAGTTCTGGTCCTAGAGGTACAATGTCAACTACTTGATGTCCATCCGATGGATCAACAACGGTTATTTCATATCCACCCTTTTCTTTACGTATTTTGATGTGATGGTTTCCAACTATAATATGCGGACTAATAAAAATAGCTAGTAGTCATGATTTGTGTATCATTTGATTTCCATAGTTCATAAAGAAACAAGGCAATCTCATTTCCATCTAATTTCATTTCGTTTTATTTATAGGTAATTTTTTAGTTAATTTTATGGACATTTTTTTCTATTTTTATTTTTTGAGAAGTAATTGATTTCATTTCATCAAATTAATTAGTAAAATAATTGTTTTTAAAAAATTAATGTAAGATATATTTAATTCAAGCGATATATTTAAAACCAATTTTTCTTATTTTTAAATTAAAAAATACTTAAAAAATTTAATGGATTTTTTATTTTTTAAAAAATAAATTATTCAATTTGTTATTTTAATAGTAATAAAAACTACTTTAAAAAATTAATGGGCTTTTATTTTTTTTTAAAAAAATAAATCATCCAATTTGTTATTTTAATAGTAAATGACATAACAATATAGAAATCTCATTCAATTTATTTTTTATTTGAAAAAAAACTTAAAATCTAATCAACCTTTGATTTTATAAAAATTTATAAATACATAATTCAATTTATGCCATTTATCTTAAACGACAACGATTAGCAACATAAATTGTTATTTAGTCTCAAATATAATTGATATCTAAATACTAAGGAAATCATTTGTTATAAAATTTCTAATAATGATATATCTTACTTTCCTCAATCCTCCCTTGTATTATAGATTTCCATAAACACATTTAAATTTTCAGACTTCTTGGACAACGAGATTGGAGACTTAAGTTTGAATCCTAAAAACAACCTTTTATAAAAAAAGAGGATAAAACTATATACAATAGATCCTTCTCCGGGACCTCGTATGACGAGAATTTCGTGCACTGGACTATTTTTTTTAACTCGAACAAACAAGATCGGAGACTTGAGAGCTTTTTAGTTGATAGATTCTCTCTCACACGGTCACAATATTTTCAAAAATGTCTCACTAATACGTGGTGATAATATAGTGTACACTAAAAAAACCATGTAAATCATTTTTTCTAGGATTTCTAATAACTAGTAAAATTACAGCGGCCATGGCCTAAAGTTAAACTGATTTAGGTGGTGTTTACTTTGAAGAGATAGTAAGAGGGCTACGGAAGGGGATTCAGCATAAGCAAGATAAGAATTAGAATTACTTGGTCATTTTCTTCATTCTCTCTTCCTCTACCATCCTCTTAGTAAACAAACTCAGCCTCCTTCCTCAACTCATCGTCTCGTCACGGCTCCCCTTCTTCTCCCTCCTTTACCTTTTCATCCTTCCTGTCCTATCCATCGAAGCAAACACAATTCATTAATTTAAGCAAAGTAAAAAAGCAAGCATAAGAATTTGAGTTCAAAATAGATATCATCAGAATGCACACATGATGACTAATCTTTGTGAAAAGCCATCAGATTCAAACATTGAGCTTATTCTTATATTTAAGAAACTAGCAAAACAAACGTTGGGATCACACAAATTTCTGTGTCTTACCTGTGTGATCGAGCCTACTTGGAATACCAGCTCGACCTCCTCTCCCTCCGCCTGCACGCGCGGAGCTTGTTGTTTGACTTTGTTCATCAAGTTGATCATCACAGGAGGGAACGTCCTCGATGATCCTCAAAAGCTCTTGTACAGGATTGCTAGAATGAGAAGCCTGTTTTAACAATGAGTCATCATCGTCTAGTCCCATGAAGCACAAATCTTCCCACTGGAAAGCAGATTCATCGACATAAGGAAGCTCAGGGTTTACATCCCACTTTTGGTGTATGCCATACTTATAGCTTGGATTATGCCTACACCGACAACCCGAGAAAGCCAGTAATGATGTCAGACAACACTGCTAGAAGATCAAGTGATGTGCCAAATTGCAAAGTTAGACGCTATCAAAATCTAGTAAAAAAAGAATACTAGTCTCAATCCTGTGGTTTGGTCCTAAATACCATATGATGCCATACTAATTCTGCATGGTATTTGAATCTGTCTAAGCCACACAAAGTAGAAGTTCGCCAAAAAAAAAAAAAAAAGCAGACAGTACCTGGACAATAGCCGTAAGTTAGAATGTACATATACGAGATTGTCAGCGTAACTAGAATTTGATCTGTGTCTCTTTGCACTTTGGATATAGCTATAGGTACTCCATTGTTTCTCCACTGAAAATGAACTGATTGACTGAGAGAGAACTTTGAAGGCCACGTCTCTTAGCTCCTTTGTATCACCACCATGAAACTTCCACCACTGGAAAACATTGATTTTGGGATTTCGGGCATCTCTCTTGGCTATGGGCAAAGAGAACTTCCCCTTCTTCTCGATAAAAGACAGAAATTGCACACGGATAATATCCTGGCGGTCAGCATTTTGGTGCATTTTACATATGGCAGAAGTAGCACACTCAAATACCTCATCATCTTGATCTGTAAACTAAGGCAATTTCATAACTAGTCTAAAAGCATACTGGAAACAAGTTGTGAGATTAATGATGAAAACATAGTAGTATTACAAAGGAGGATTAATAATTTCATGCTTAGCATAGAAAGGGGAAAATGAACAGAAGAATGAATCTACCTGGGGGGCATCTCTTCCTACATCCCGGTGCCAGAAGTTGTAGGTATTCCTCATCATAGTACTTCGGTGTGAGAGCATAAGCCAAACAGTGCAATGGAAAAATTTTCTTGTTCCACCTTGAAAGAACCTTTTCTTCCACAATTGTATACATATCTTCAAGCCCACTCAGATTTTCTTTAATTTCCCCCAGCATATTATCCATTCTATCACATACATCACCAATAAGGGCACCATCTTGATCAGAAAACTTGACCATCTTATAAACTGGCTTGATAATGGATAAGGCCAACCGTGCTGGTACCCAAAAGTTCTCAGACACGACTGCCTCCTTCACATTATCGCCAAGAAGCTTCACTTTCTCCTTCATATTTGGAGAAGTAGCCCACAATTCCCAATCTTCAGACAACACAGCAGCTGTAAGAGATTCTCTGATGTCAAGTAGAACATAAAAAGTGATATAGTGTGAAGCAAATCCTTGTGCTGTAGCTTTCAGTAACTTCAATCTTGAAAATATTTGGAAGATATCACCAGAATGAGGATGGTGTAAGAAGTATCTGACTATACCTTTAGCAGTTCGATATGTCTGCTTAAGCCAAGGAAGAGCATTCATAATATCCTTCAGTATCAGATACAAAGTGTGAACCATGCAAGGATTCCAAAATAAGTGAGGATATACTTGTGCCACTTCATCACTGGCAGCTCTGCAGTCAATTGAATTGTCCGTTATCAATTGAACAACATTATACGGCCCCACCTTCTCAATTGCTTCCAACATAAAATCAGAAATGCTTTTCTGTGATTTCTCAACTGTTACAAAATCAAAGGCATTTAAGAACATGGATCCAAATTGGTTTGAAGCCAACATATTTATCAAAGGTAGGTTTTTTATGTCGCTCCAGCCACTTGAAATGATTGAAATTCCATATTGTGGCCACTTCTGTTTAAAGTCCTCCATTTCTCTTTCAACCTTAAGTCTTTCATTTTCTAGTAAGATCGTATTTGCTTTCTCATAAGATGGACTTTTGTAACCCAATTCTTTACTAATTGCCAATACCATATCTTCCCAATATGGCGATTTCAGAACACTGAAAGGGATTCCATTTGCACATAAACATCGTACTACTTTAGAGTCAACATCATCTCTATCCTGCGTTGAATACTCCTGCTCAAAAGAACTTACATAGGACAAGGCTAAAGAAGTTCCTCGCAAAGTTGCTTCTGAACTTGGATTGAGCTTTGACTTCCTCAAAGGAACAACATTAGGTGAACTTTCTACATTCTCAACTTCCCTTTTTATCTGCATTTGTAGATTTTTGTCAGCTTTGACAGTAGAACAATATCCGATCCCCTTGCTCTCTCCCTTTTTGTGACCCATCAAGTGAGCATAAACACGGGTGTATGTCCCATGATATATCTTGTGGCAATATTTGCACTTAAAGACATGAGAACCACCATGAGCATTTCCACACTTTTTCCCTTTGACAACATGTTTCCACAGCACAGTTGCACTAACATTAGATTGACTCTCATCAGTCAATTGTCTCTCAAGTTCTTCTTGCATTTGATCATCTTCATGATAAACCAAATTTTTATCCTCAAAAACAAAGTGGCTATCCCCAAGGTCCGGGAACCTCATTTCCCCTTCATTGGTGCCTGTATGTTCTTCAAAAGGAGAGCTAGTAGACATCTCTTGGCAGGAATATTCCTGAACATTTTAAGGTTTAGAATAAAATATGGATACTGGTTGTAAGAACAAAGAAGGAATTCTCTAATGCATGCAACTGGTGTTTGACCGTTTATTTCTTAAAACCATCTTATCAATTTGCACGTTTGGCAATATGGAATTCATCAATACAGCAGATAGTTTACCAATTATCATTATGCCAAAAATCTATCATCATCATAATCATCTCATCAGTAAAGCTAATCATTTAGGATATGCTAATTTTAGACAACAACGGTGTACTAAATCAATAAACTTATAATGAGGTTCTTTTAAAACTTCCTTTTCTCACATTTCAAATTCTCTCTTATGAGTACATTGGAAGTACCCATTCAAACAATACACTAAGGACATAGCATAGCAACAAGAAAAGCTAGTATTTTCCTAAGTACATCATTCTCCATTAAAGACAAGTTAATTGTGCTATGTGCCCTTCCAATACTCGACTTAGAATAACAGTTGGCATAAGCTAGAGTATATTGTTAAAATTTCCACCATTAAACACAAGTTAATCATGCTCTGTGCCCTTCCATAGGGATCCTCAAAATAGTTGATACAAATACAGGTTTCTATGTTTGTTCATGAATATTTATGATTTTATGAAGAAATATACTAGAAATTAAGATAATAACAAAAAAAAATGTCTACAAAAGGTAGTACCAGTGCAAGCATGTAAATGTGCCAAAGAAAATGGAAGGATTACTTTTGGCAGGATTGAATCACTGAAAACAGAAGAAGCATGAATATGTTTTGCCACGGTATCTAAGACTTAATGACCATACCTAAAAAGTAGTGTGCTCTAGTAGCCTCTTGCCAAAAGGACAATCCTCAAGAAGGGTAAGGTTTAACTGTTTAAGTACTTGGCTCATGGTACCACATTGGTGATCAACAACAACAGAGATCAAACATGGTAGAAACTTATCCCACTATTAGTCAAACAAATGCAGTAAAAAGATAGAAGGAATATTATAGCTATGTGGAGAAAATGCAAGAAGAAATTTGTTTGAACTGCTACAAATAGGATAGAAGCAAATTTAGCAAAACAAATGCCTAAGAACCAATAAGATAAGCTAGCTGGAAGCTACTGAAGCGCCTGACATTCAGCTGTCGCCAAGAATTTTTCTGAACCATAAATAACATTGGCGTTACTTCAGTAGCATGGAGCGCCAAGCCAACAAGTTGATGCCTGTGTCCTTCCACCGATATGATTAAGAAACAAAGGACCAAAGCAATCAAAAGCGACACTTAACATACGACACACACACAAAAAAACATGCCTTTGGTTCGAACTTCTGCCATAGAAATGGACAGAGGACCGGACAGTAAATGATTGCTAACTATATAAAAGAACTAATAGAACTCCAAAAAGGCATTACTTAACGCAATAATAAGAAATGAATAAGTTGGGATAGAAGCCTAAAGAGCATACCTTCTCAATCAATGAGCTACGTCCCAGCTAAACGTCGAATCAATCAAACTCAACAGTAGATCACGAGTCCGGAATCTACTTGAGCATAGCGGGAGCGAATACGATGAGAACAGCCAGCCGATGAGGGGAAACCCTAACGGGAAACGCGCTGTTTCCTCCGAGCGGGACAACTAGCGTACGCCGGGAGTCGTGTTCGAGGGGGAGAAGGAAGAATAAAACTCAAGGATTGGGGGGACACGCGAAGGGGATGGAAGGGATACGACGCCATTCGCTAGAGCTCCTCCACTGGCCCGCCATCGCCACACGAGCTCGGCCGCCGTCCCTTTCGCCTTTCTCTTCGCTCCGCTCCGCTCCGCTCCGCTCGTGCTGATGAAATTGGGTCGGGCGAGGCGAGCCTTTTGCGGGTCGGATTCTGGCGATGATAGAGGTTGGAGCTGCATGCCTGCATCCAGTCTGTCCTGTCAGTGACTATGTTAAATCCAGCCCGTTAACTGCAATCCGGACTTCGGAGACTGTTAATGACATCTATTGATATAAATTTAATCCGACACAATTTATTTAATTATAACATATATTGATATAAATTTAAGTTGGTTTACGAGGATAATAACAGGTTTTAAATGGCAAAAAAGTATTAATGGATTTAAAGGGAAAAAGGGGTGTTGCGAGAATCGAACTCGCGACCTCTCGCACCCAAAGCGAGAATCATACCACTAGACCAAACACCCTATTTGAACAAAGTTTAAGTTAATTTATTAAAATAATAATAAATTATATATGACAAAAAAGTATTAAACGATATGAGGTAATAATTACAAGTTTAAAAATTGGGGTGTTGCGAGAATCGAACTCGCGACCTCTCGCACCCAAAGCGAGAATCATACCACTAGACCAAACACCCTATTTGATTATAGTTTAAGTTAATTTTTAAAATAATAATAAATTATATATGACAAAAAAGTATTTATCGAGATCAATTAAGTTAAAAAATGGGGTGTTGCGAGAATCGAACTCACGACCTCTCGCACCCGAAGCGAGAATCATACCACTAGACCAAACACCCAATTTGATCTAAATATAAGTTAATTTATCTAAGTTTAAGTTAATTCGTGGAATAAGAATGTATTTTTCTTTGGAAAAAAAGTATTACTTGAGATCTGCTTAAAAATTGGGGTGTTGCGAGAATCGAACTCACGACCTCTCGCACCCGAAGCGAGAATCATACCACTAGACCAAACACCCTATTTGATGAGAAAATTAGATATTGGAAACTTATAAGAATAATAATTAGAAGAAGTCAATTTCAGATGCAACCAAACCAAGCTCCGAGATATATACAGTGGCATGTTAACTGCTTTGCAGCTCTAAAATCACACTTCCATTCAAAGGAACAAAACAGATGGGAGTTTCTGTAACACTCTCTGATGTAACATAATTTTTATAAATTCATAAAGGGTTCTCACCAGAACCAGTAGGGAAATGGTGAATCATACATCTAATCAATACATATGTGTGGATGAATAAACTGGTTGAGACTGCAGATGTTTTCGCTTTTTTGAGTTTAGAAATGCAGCTTGCCGGCCAAGTACCTTGAATGGATGGCCAGGCTACCGGATGCCATGAGGTTAGCAAGGGAAGACAAACCATGAATCATTCCAAACTTTTTGTTCATAGACTTGAGTTGTGCATTGGATTTTGCCGCTTCCATATTCTTTGAAACTCCGACTTCGTCACTGATGTTTATATCTCTTTCAACTTTGTGCCTCTTCTTCATCATCTGCGACAAAATGAAGATATGAATATGGATGACTTGCATGAATCTAAGAAAAAATTCAACTGCTCATAATAAGTTATTGGGTTTAATTAGAAGAGTTACTTTTTTGCATAGAAAATAAATATGGATTGTGCTTTTGTCATAAAAGCCCTAGGATAGAATTTGAATGTAAAAGCAACATATTAAATGTTCAACATAGTTCAATGGTATCTATAGCAGGCTTTGCTTTCCTATGAATGAAGGGAAATGGAAGGAAAGTACTTGAGGAAAAGTTTCTCCATGTGTTGTTTCTTCATTTCCACTCAAGGAAGTAGAAGATGACAAGAAAGAGGACTGAGAAATATTTTTCCAACTTCTTCACATATTTCTTTCGTTTGAAATCATCTTCTTTTTTTTTTTTTTCAAAAACTAGTATATTAATCATTTCCCCTACCTTTCCTCTAGATTTTTTTCTTTTGCTTACCTCCTTTTTATCTCAGTTATTTCTCCACCTCTAGGAAATTGAACCACAGACATGCACTAATGCATTTCAAGAATGCATGATTCAGTTCTAGCTGATCTAAACATCCAAGTCTCTACATCACAATTTAGCAATTTAATCAAAGAACTAAACGAGTAATTGTTGCTCTTGCTGTCACTTTAGAAATGATCATCTTCAAACCTCAATTGTAATATATCTTCTCATATAAAAGTAAATTGCAAAAGCAATTTAATCAATAAAATTGTTCACACACTATAACACAAATTTTCATTTTGCCTGCCAGAGTTTATACACTTATGCAAAACACCCTTTGTATTTCAAATTTCGTTTACTATAATGGAACTGCCTATATCAAACACTTTACAATTTCTACGAATACCAGGGAGCAAAATGTTAAGACAGTTGGAAAATTGGTTTTGGCAACTAATAAATTAAATAGGGATAAGACGACTATTTTATAATTGTAGGCCGTCGTAAATTTATTTCTCAAGTGAATGATAAATTAATATCTTATGAAAAATTAATTTGATATAATCGGACGAAAGTTTTGGCTCACACATGAACTGGGTTTATGGATGAGATTACATGAACGCTAACTCAAGTATGCGTAAATATTTCCATGGGAACCATTGATGGATGTCAAATTAAAATTTATTTCATTGATGAATTAATTGATGATGGTATAGTAAGTAAATAATTAATCAGATTAATTATAGTTATATCATTAATGATAATTTAATTAATTATGTTATTGATTAATTGAATCAATTAATGATAATTTATAATATTTAAGTGAAAACACACACCTCATATTTTTCATCTCTTGGCAGAATCTTTCGAGACTAATCCTTCGTCCTTATAAAAAAAAAAAAACTCTAACTCCATTCAAATCACTCAATTCTCAAATTATGAATTCTCTTCTTGAGTTCTCTTCTCTCTCTCCTCTCGTAAGAGTTCTAAGGTTTCGAAAATTCGATAGAACTCGAAATTTGGAGTGTTCCTCTTTCGAGACGTAAGTCATTGTATCTTGGGAGACAATTATCGATAAACCATAAGCATCTGGGCGGGACAATATCATCTTAAGGAAAGAAGATCTAGCATTCACTTTAAACTTACCCCAAAGGGATGTGTCGATATCCAAAGGGATAACTCGACAACTGACGAAATTAAGTGGGCAATGACGATACCAAAACGGATATGTATATTACCTGAAGTGGTACCTCGATAGCCAAAAGGGTGTGTCGAGTGTATAAATGGGACAAGGTCTACATCGTCATACCAAGCTCCACCGATTCGAGTCGATGACTCATTGTCAAGCTGATTAACGGACCCAGATGTTGGAGCAACACCGCCAATTCAATCAATATAAAATTCCAACAATATGAAAATGATTTTCACAGTTATGGAGACCGTGGGTACCTCTCTTACTGGAGAGAAATTAGAGAAATTCTTTGTAATCATCTTCAAGCACAGTAAAGAATATTATATAACTTAAAGAAAATGTACCTTGTAAGGTTACTTTCAAAAGATGTTGTAGGGCATCTAAAAAGTGAATCTTAAGAGATGAGAGAGTTATTCGTAAGGAAGAATAGAATTTTCCTATGCTAGGACCATACCTTAAAAGGTTGGATGACAAAATTATACCATGGGTGTAATGTAACAATGAAGTTCAAGGCTGTGTGAGAGTCATTTGACTAAAATCACAAAGTTTAGGATAATGGGTTTAAACTATCCAAAAAGAGGGCTAATGAAAGACTTCAAATAGAAGATAAAACTCACTTGGCTTAAAGCTAGATTTGAGTCTAACTCAATAAGACTTAAGTGGAGGTCAAAATAAATGAGTTAGAAGGATTGTATCACATGTATTGCAATTGACGAAATTGAGTTAATTGTGTCTCGAAGAATAAATGCAATCACAGTCAGGACTTCAATCAGACGACAGCAGCTATGGCTCAACAGGATTGGAAGACCAAGGGATGTATACTTCCGAGTGTCTTTCGAAGAGTAATACAAACCTAGTAACACTCCAATCAAACGACCACAACTTTATCTCGACGAGATTGGATGATCAAGGGATGTATACTTCTTGAGTCGAGTATCTCTCAAAGTGTGTAATACAATCCTAGTCAGCACTCCAATCAAACGACCGTAGGTTTGGCTCGATGAGATTGGAAGACCAAGGGACGTATACTTCTTGAGTCAAGTGTTTCTCAAAGAGTAAATACAATCATGGTTAACACTCCGATCAAACAACCGTAGTTTTGACTCGATGAGATTGGAAGATTAAGAGATGTATAATTCTTGAGTCGAGTGTCTATTAAAATGTAAATGCAATCCTGTCAACACTCTAATCAAATGATTGTAGCTCTAGCTCGGTGAAATTTGAAGACAAGTGATGCATATTTTCTAGATTGAGCACTTTTTGAGAACAAGTACAATCTTGGTCATCATCCTAACTAGACAACCACATTTTTAACTCGGTGAAATCAGAAGATTGGAGTTATAGAGACTTGCTTTTAAACAAGATTGAGGCCTTTGAAGTGTTTTAAAAACACTAGAAATGTATTTGGAAAAATCAAGTAAACAGGATCATCTATGGTATTGAGGGAGAGAATGCAAAATATTGCTTAAAGAATGCTTCTTGAGGAAGAGTAACATTTAATAATCGGCTATATCTCATTCACCTCAATTCAACAATATTGCGGCTAAACATTGAGAAGATTTGGGAAATGTATAAATACCCAAATGGGGGGTCCAAAGAATTAATTGCATAAACTGCATTGAATTATGCCAATATATATGATACATTATGGTATCTAAGAAATTATTAGAATGACACTAGTGTAAAATGGTAAGTCTTGAAAAGACTTAATATTATTAAAGTAATAGATCTCTAGTGGTGAAATTTTTATTGAATATGACGAATTGTGCAGATAAGTAGTTAAAAAATAACCTATCAAGAGATCAACTATACTGTATTTCTAGGGGAATGAGTTTAAAACTCAACATTTAAATCGATTAGTGTTAACCCAACTATGTTGACCGGAGATCCTAAGATCATAGTTTAAAAGAGACAACTGAGCTACAAGATTCGAGATACCTAGGAGTAATTAGTCCAACTTATTCTGAAAGACAAAAGCTGACACCTATAAAATGAGTAAAGATGAACAAAAATTCTTAATGATTCTTATATTATATTGCAAATGGTATAATAGGATATTATAAGATACTCTTAATATGATATCACCTATATAAGTGTCAAGACAGATCGCTTCAATGAAACACTTATGAATCTCAAACTTTATTCATGGCCAAAATGAACACGATACAGAACCGATAAAAGCCTAAGGGTTATTGTGTGAATATGATTGTCTTGGTTTACACCAACGGCTGAACAATTTAAGACATAGTTCATTTGGTAGCCAAGTAAATCCGATCGTATTCTACTTTGAAAGGTTCAAAGTCACAAACTACCTCTCCTGATGTAATAGTCTTATGACGAAACTCTTATTTGAGACTTGAAATTATCCATAATTTTTATTTATGAATAGACCGTCGTAAATTAATTTTTCGAGTAAATGAGAAATTAATGTCTAATGAAACGTTAGTCTAGTATGATCGGACGAAAGTTTTAGCTTGCACATGAGCTGGGTTCATAGATGAGATTACATGTGGCAAAAGGTTATTCGCTCGCCCCCAGCGCCCTCGTCAATCCGTCCCTAGGTCAACACGGAGGAGGTAAATTACGGGTGACTACTAGCCATTAGTGCATGTGGCAAGGCATGGGGGGAGGCATACTCGGACATGCTAAGTTTCGACCCCAAAACCTCATGTGACAACATCTCATGCTTTAATTATTGCACTGCCTCGAGAGAACTCATAGATGAGATCAAATGAACTAATTCGAGTATGTGTAAATGTTTATCCATGAGGAACCATTTTAGTGTGAAATTAGAATTAATTTCATTGATTGATTAAAAAATTAATTAGTGATTGTAATATTAATTAATTGATTAATTAAGATTTATAATAGATTAAGTAAATAGTTAATCAGATTAATCATAGCTATAAAATTAATTTATTTAATTAATTAATATTATTGATTAATTGAATCAATTAATGATAATTGATAATATTTAAGTGAAAAGACCATGTCTTTTGACCTCTCAGAAGAAACTCTTCATCCTTTGAGAATAATCCTTCATCCCTGTAAAAGAACCTCTACTCCTTAGATTCAGATCACTCAATTTTCAAGTTGTGAATTCTCCTCTTAAGTTCTCTTCTCTCTCCTGTCTTAAAAGTTTCAAGGTTTCGAAAGTTCGATAGAGCTCGAAATTTGGAATGCTTCTATTTTGAGACATAAGTTGTATTTTTGGAGATGATTGTCGATAAATCGTAAGCACCTGGACAGGGTAATATTGTCTTAAGGAAAGAAGATCTAGTCTTTGACCTTAATACTCTATCTGTAGGGATAAACTTACCCGAAAGTATGCATCGATATCCAAAGAGATAACTCGATGACCGATTAAGTGGGCAATGGCTCTACCAAAAGCGATACGTCTATTACCTGAAGGGGTACCTCGATAATCGAAAAGATGTGTCAAGAGTATAAATGAGACAAGGTCCACGTCGTCGTACCGAGCTTCACCCATTTGAACTGATGACTCGTTGTCGATCTAGGGGGGAGCGGGGGTGTGCTTGAGCACCCCCTTGCTCTCGGAAAATTCTATCAGTATGCTGCAGTCTGAGGGGCAATGAGAAGGAAGACAAGCTCCAGCTCCCTTCTTTGAGCACCCTCTTCCTTTTTTGTCTGGATCCGCCACACTTGAGCTGATTAATTGGACCCAACTATTAGATCAATAGCATCAATTCCATCAATATAAAATCCAAGAAAGACTTCAAATTAGTTAGGAAAGATTTTAATAATTTTGAAAGTTGAAACTATCTTAGGTGTTCAAAAAGTGTCAGCATCACTTGTCAAACTTGGTAGATATATCCATTAAATACTACAGATGCAAGAAAAGCGTATATATACTTTCAACAAGAGACCAATTCCTATAGTACCTTAAATCAAGGAGAAGCAAATAGATTCAACTAATGATAATAGATGTCATGTCACCATTTGCAGATGAGTTGGATGATTACCTCGATAGTCATTGGGGTGAAGACAATCAGGTTGCAAAGGTCGAAACCAAGAGCAGAAAGGAGGAAACCATGTCGATCCTTCTCTATAGACGAGGCTGTCCTCCACGGATGATTTGCAGTGGCATGTTAACTGCTTTGCAGCTCTAAAATCACACTTTTCATACAAAGTCACAAAACAGATGGGAGTTTCTGAACACTCTCCCGGATGTAACATAATTTTTATAAATCATCAAGGTTTTGCACCAGAACCAGTAAGGGAATGGTGAATTATACATCTAGTCAATACATATGGGTGGATGAATAAATTGGTTGAGACTGCAGATGTTTTTGCTTTTTGAGTTTAGAAACGCAGCTTGTCGGCCAAGTACCATGAATGGATGGCCAGGCTACCGAATGCCATGAGGTTAGCAAGGGAAGACAAACCATGAATCATTCCAAACTTTTTGTTCATGGACTTGAGTTTTGCATTGGATTTTGCTGCTTCCATATTCTTTGAAATTCCGACTTCATCACCAATGTTTATATCTCTTTCAACTTTGTGCCTCTTCTTCATCATCTGCGACAAAATGAAGATATGAATATGGATGACTTGCATGAATCTAAGAAAAAAATCAACTGCTCATAATAAGTTATTGGGTTTAATTAGAAGAGCTAACTCCGCCGATAACGAATTAGAAGAGTACAAGAAGAGTTATTTTTTGCATAGCAAATAAATACCGACTGTGCTTTTGTCATAAAATCCATAGGATAAAATTTGAATGTACAAGAAAAATATTAAAAGTTCAGCATAGTTCAATGGTATCGTAGGCTTTCCTAAGAATGAAGGGAATATGGAAGGAAAGTACTTGAGGAAAAATTTCCACCCAAGGAAGTAGGAGACAAGAAAGAGGACTGAGAAATATTTTTCCAACTTCTTCACATATTTCTTTCGTTTGAAATCATCTTTTTTTTCTCAAAAACTAGTATATTAATCATTTCCCCTACCTTTCCTTTAGATCTTTTTTTTTTGCTTACCTCCTTTTTATCTCAGTTATTTCTCCACCTCTAGGAAATTGAATCACAGACATGCACTAATGCATTTCAATAATGCATGATTCAGTTCTAGAAGATCTAAACATCCAAGTCTCCATATCACAATTTAGCAATTTAATCAAAGAACTAAACGAGTAATTTTGAAAGTTGAAACTATCGTAGGTGTTCAAAAAAGTTTCAGCGTCACTTGTCAAACTTGGTAGATATATCCATTCATTAATGGCATAATACTACAGATGCAAGAAAAGCGTATAGATACTTTCAACAGGAGACCAATTCCTAGATGATCTAAACATCCAAATCTTCATATCACAATTTAGCAATTTAATCGAAGAACTAAACGAGTAATTGTTGCTCTTGCTGTCACTTTAGAAATGAATCTCCAAACCTCAATTGTGAAAGATCTTCTCATATAAAAGTAAATTGCAAAAGCAATTTAATAAAAAAAATTGTTCACACACCATAACACATTCTCATTTTGCCTGCCGCAGTTTATACACTTATTCAAAACACCCTCTATATTTTCAAATTTCGCTTACTAATGGAACTGCCTAAATTAAACACTTTTACAATTTCTGGAGCAAAGTGATAAGACTTCCAATTAGTTAGGAAAGATTTTGATAATTTTGAAAGTTGAAACTATCATAGGTGTTCAAAAAAGTTTCAGCATCACTTGTCAAACTTGGTAGATATATCCATTCGTTAATGGCATAATACTACAGATGCAAGAAAAGCGTATAGACACTTTCAACAGGAGACCAATTCCTAGATTACCTTATCAAAAAGAAGAAGCAAATAGATTCAACTGATGATAATAGATGTCATGTCACCATTTGCAGATGAGTTGGATGATTACCTCGATAGTCATTGGGGTGAAGACAATCAGGTTGCAAAGGTCGAAACCAAGAGCAGAGAGGAGGAAACCGAGCTGATACTTCTCTATGGACGAAGCTGCTCTCCACGGGTGGAGATAAGCGAACGCGGCCACCGAGATTGCGGCACACACAGACACCATCGTGAAGTAGGCAGGGAACAACTTGCTCTGAAGGTTGCCGAAGTGGTGCCTCGGCAAATATCTGCATTATAAACGCGTTTACTTCACAAATCGATACGATTAAAGAGAATGGTAGAAAAGTTCCATCTTCATCGGTTTTCTACATCATCGACAATTGGAACAGAAAAGGTGGGGTTGGGAAAGGGGATCGATCGATTTTACTTGAACATGATGATGCCGCCGATGAAGGTGACCCAGAGCGAGGATCCCCAGGCGGTAGCAAAGGCGAGCAGGTGGAGGAGCTTGGCGGCTGTGATGGCTGCTGCGGGAGCGTCGGGCCCCGAGCCGAAGACGTCAGGCGCGAAGACGACGCCGACGGAAAGGAACGCCACCGCCGTCAGAAATCGAGTCGACCACGTCATCGGAGACCTCCGCGAGAGAGAGAGAGAGAGACAATCGAGGACTAGGGTTTGTGGTGGAAGGTTGGGTAGGTAGGCGAACAAAAGGGAGTCGACGGGAAACCCCGGAAGAAGAAGAGCTCTTATAAAGGAGACAGTTGAGAGTTGAGAGGGAGGCTAGATGTTTCCATTCATACCCTTTGATCTGGCGGAGTGTGTATCTTCTAGAGGCGGGCATTAATGGAATTTCGTTGATAATAATATGGAGTAGAAGTCACTTTTGGGAGTTGATTCTTCTTTCTGCATGTTTTCAAAGTATTCCAATTTTCGCTGCTCTTTATAGACTTTCTATATTTATGAAAGGGATTTTTTTTTCGTCAATATTTTCTTTTTCAAAATTCTTCTTTGACATTTTCACTCTTTTTATTTTACGATTAATCACAATGCTAATTCAGAATAATGACTTATCAAATTATTTAAGAACGTTAATAATTAAATAATAAAAATTTAGAATAAGATAACTTTGAGGTGAAATTAAAAAAAAATGAAACCGCCACATGATCCTCTTAGAGCCGATCGTACGGATATGGAGGGAAGTAAATATAAGTACACAGTTGAAAGTACATAACCGAGACGCTAATCTCAGGCAATAACATCCCGAGGATCGAATCCTGGATCTTTTGACTATGAAATCATGTGTTCCCAGCTGTGCTACGCCCTGAGGATTAAAAAAAAGTTGAACTTTAAGGTGAAATTAAAGTAGTAATAAGGATAGGTCTTGTTATCCATGTACAACTCACGTGCACGACTTTCATACAAGAAGGCATCTCCCGGTATGAGAGGCGTCCACGCGTGTCACCCATGCACATTGTGTAGATAAAAATTCTGGTATCGAGGATTATTATATGATGATTAATTTGATAAAAGGACAAACCAAGGTACGAAATTGTGATCAAGGAGTCTCGAAAATGAATTTATTATATGAAGTAGAGTAGAAGACTATTTTCAAAACTCTCATAACTTGCAAGTCATTACGCCAAACTCTCCTCCATCTAGAGACAGGATCTCTTGGATCACTTTTTGTGATCCAAGAAATGTGTCACTCATATTTACGATCGGATCGTGACCGCAATCCGACCGCAAATTATTATGATCCCTTCCTAGATTCATCATCCCCACCATGTTATAATTTTTATTTGGAACGAACGACCGGAAGTCACCCGAAGGACACCCTCACTCAGCACCTAATAACCTGACCACTTATCCACCACCGAAGATCTCCGAATGACCTTCGACCGTCCGCTCCGAACAAAAACTATAATATGATGAGAACAATGAACCCAAGAAAAGATCGCAACAATTTACGACCGGATCGTGATCACGATCCAACCGTAAATACGAGTGGCACATCCCTGGATCGCTTTTAGTGGTCCAGGAGATATGTGCTCTACCATCTGATGATGGAAAATAAACCATCTGATGATGGAAAATAATAAAGAATAGGAAAGATTTTTCAGCAATTTGTTGGATGATAATGTCGTGTCCATTTGCAGCGAGCTAAAATTAAAAGGAGTAAATCAGATACGTAAAGTTTCGATACATATACAACATCATTCAACCAACAACACTGAGTCCAGCACACTCACTACGAATCTTTATCAAGTTGAACACAAATGCCTCTTTATCAAAGAATTTAAGTGATCGAAAAAAAGGAAAATCAGAAGAGATGACAAATGAGGAATCTGATATTTTCCAGGAATCTCTACAACGAGTGCAAAAATGCAATTTCCTTTCTGATCATGGAGAAGTTTGGCTCTGCTCTTTGCTCTTTGATAACTTTATGCTGATCAGTCTATCTAATATGGGAGCTTCGAGGGGAATCGGGTCAAGACATCTTTCATGAGCCGCACCGACAACCTGCAAAGTTAAAATTTTGGCAGTAATTTCTGGTCCAATCGCCCAGGAAGAAGATTTTTCAATTTAAACGATATATCTGATGGCAAAAGTTGCAAGTCATGAAGTCACCAAAACGTTTTAAGTTAATCTACTCCAAAATTGCAGCTTGATTAAAAAATATTAAACCTTGATTATTGCCAACATATCATACTTACCCTTTGGGAAACTATCGACTAATTCACCCATAAAGTACGCTCTAAAAGAAAATTAATTCGATGACTGGATTTTGGTTGTGAAACAAATACTTGCTAAGAATAAAGCGTCATTACAATTAGTTGGATTTTCCACATCATTAGAACTGATAGAACAAGCTATTCATACAAATGAATGGATATTGAAATATAATAGCCAAATAATTAAATGTTAATAGCAGGATAGCAAGCCAAAGAAGATATTTCCAAAGATAGAAAATAAATGATAAGTGTATGTTGACTTCATAGTTAGCATAGGTGACGTGTCACTTACCTCTTTTAAGAGGAAATCAATTGCTGCTTCGTCATCGACAAATTCTTTCAGGGTGTTCTTCAAATATTCAGCATCCAAGTGAATCTGTTGAAACCCACTTCGGTTAAATGTTTGGAGCCGCACAAACTCTTGTAAGCTTTTGAGGCAGAATTTGATAATGGTTGATAAAACCGATTCCTGCAATCATAAATCAAAGCTCATTGAAAATTCAAATATTAAGCTATATAAGTTATCCGGCAATGGAAGGAAATGTTTGATATTGCAAAATTGCAAATAATTATGTTGGCAACAATGAAAACAGTGTGAAAACAATTCCAGCTAATCAGGTTCAGGACTATCTTTTTTAAAGGACGCCTCAAATGGAGACATTTATTTCCATGTAAGTAATTCTCTGTGCATCTTTTAATCAATCAGGCATTCGAGCACCCCATGGCGAAGAGCTTACTATCCCTAGGAAGTGTCGTGGCAAAAGAGTGAAAGTGGGAATCGGCATAGGGCGAGACCATTCTTTAAAAAGAGAAAGGTACGAGTGAAACGACAAACGAGTGATAACGACTACGGAGACCCGATAGGGATGTTAGGGGCGACATCGACGTGCTAGACCTAAAGTCAAGGTCTAGGAATGATCTATATCTTTCTCTCTATATACTATTCCTCTTATATAAGAAATCGATAGTGACGAACAGAGTGATGTCATCATACAACTCATTTCCTAACATCTTGTTCAGTAGAGTCAATTCCAAGAGTGAATGAGGGTACGAGCACAACGACGTGGTTGAAGAGTTCTGAAGATAGAGTTTCAAGTACGGCACTAATTTCATTTAGTTGCTTTTGCCAATGTGCTTTCCCGAGACGAGATCTCTATTCGTCTTTGTGGACATCTCTAGGTAGTTCGAGGGTATCCGGGTTTCTAAGGGCTAGAGACCACAGCCGATGATAGAGGCATTGCAGGAGGGGCAAGAAAAAAAGAGCTACTAGTACTTTTTGAAATCTACCTTGCTATATTAGTGAGCTTGGAACCATAAAAAGCTATCACCTATGGGCTTCATGATTGCCATCTGTGTTGAGATTAGCATTCGTAGAATAATCAACAAATTCTAACCTGTGTGTGCTGTACTTTAGTAAATATCTCCATTTTCTGTTCAAACAACTTAGCAAGATGGCTTTCTAAAAATTGGCTTCTGGCACGTTGAGTATTTGTCCGGGTTAATTTATCCTCGCGCGTTGGATTGCTACGTGATGAAGTAGTGCTTCCCAAACTGTCAGAATGGCGGTGCCGCCGAACCAATCCTTGAGGCAAAATTTGCTTGACTTCCATTCCTACAGCTTCCAACTGCAACAAAATGAAGAATGCTGCTCAAAATTCATCTGTATGTTAAAACATCCAAAGAAATAGAATTTAATTGCAACAAATCTTGCCCGTTTGATAGGCAATAAACATTGCCAAAGTGTGTCTAATCAAGATCTCAGCTACATTGCTAGTTAGTTCAAAAACATTTTATCAACATCTGATGGTTCATTTTATGTATATGTGTATATATCATTGATAACAGCAGATACAGAAACCCAGCTAATTCATGCTTTTACCGCCTAAATCACATAAACATCAGCAACAGAAGAAGAAGAAGAAAATAAATCTTTTCTAGTGAGAAGGACGAGTTACCAGTAAGTTAATGCATTTGAAAGTGTGTGGAAACAAAAATGCAGAATCACCTAAAAAACACAACTGACCTCTTGAAGGAGCAAGTCAACGAACATGTGAACTTCCCGTGGTTCCTTATGCTGTCAAATTATCAAACAGTTAACACAAGAATTAAATAGAATAAGAATCCAATTTCATCCATCAACTGCTAATGGACTACAACAGTTGGCAATGAAAATCACCTTCATCCAATTAGGTGTAATGAACCTCTTTTTCAAGAGAACTGATATCTTCTGGGTTCTCATGTTTATATACTGCAAACAGGAATCAATTAACATAGTATAACAATATGGATGTTTGAAGACAAATTACATAACAGTAAGTACAATAAAGAAACACAAGTTTTTTAAAACGGCAGGATGTTAGAAAATTTAAAGGTATTGCAAAAATTTGATCAAGTGTTAAAGGTACAAAACCAGGAGAGATACCATTAATATTCTCACTTAGGTCAATTGCAATAACAACCTCAAGAGGCCACATCTTATTCAATAGTCAGTAGTCAGTTTGCATGAGATGATCAATATTTTAACAGGAAAATCAATTTGTGATTGAAACTGATACAGAACAGGAAAAAAAAACAAGAATCCTTTGATATGAATCAGTATGAATGTAATTAATTTCTCAGTGTAACCAAAAAAAGTCCTAAGGCATAGTTTTGACAAACACACCTTTGTCCATGGTTGAGAAAAGATGTTCATGGAACCATAAAATCAAATAGATTGTAATACTTACAAGTAGCAAAAACCTTTCACCAGCTGAATGAAATATCCTACATATCTCTCCAGGTACAAATGGTGGTCCATGTTCATAGGCACGGGTACCGCCTCCAGAAAAAGAAGCAGCAATTTCCTGACATAGTTATTGTTGACTTTACTATCAATCTAACATTAAAAAAAAATGATAAATTCAGTTAGACTCATTGACTATCTATGGGATGACCGGCTCGGCTCCACGGAAGTTTACCACCGGCCACTAGGATAAATCGGGAAGCGCGAACGGCGGCCAACCCAACATCCTTTGGTTGCACGCCCCATTTGGAGGAAAAATTCCTGCAAATACGCCATAGCTGGGGATCGAACCATGAGTGCCAAGGTGACAACCTGGATGTCCTACCACGGCACCAAAGCCTCGGGGACAACTTGGATGTACTATCAATCTAACATATAACTGCAGCAAGATGTTGTTATCCTCGCATATGCAGAGATGATATTGACAGCTACCTCTGTTATTGTAGGTATTGCACTCTGCTCTATGAATACAGAAAGTTGAGCCAACACAAGGACTAGCCCTGCCTGCACTTTGTCCATTTGCACAGCATCTACTTGACATGAATCTGGATTTGCAATATATCCTCTACCACAGAGTACAAGAAACTGTTCGTTTAGTTTTTCAAAGAATCCTTGGAAACCTTCTTGCACCCAATCAACTATTAAGTCTGTCAACTTTGCTAGCAACTCTAAATTATCATCAAGAAGCTGACGAAAATCCTGCATTTAGTCGATGATGTTCACACTAAAAATTCACAAAATTCAGAAAAGGAGAGAGTAAAATTCAACATAATTCGCCAACTATGCAGACTGTACAACACGGGCAGTCTTATTCGTGGTTAGCATATACAGAGTACTGCTCTCTTTTGAATAACAGGGGACAATCAAAAAGGCCACATGCACAAGCTCAATCTTGCTACAAAAAAATTGAAATCTACTATGCAAATCCTTCACAATGCTATTATATGAACAAAAGCAAAGGCAGGAAAAAAAAACTGACCGCAGCAACAAAGAACAATTGATATTGTAGTGAAAACAAGAAATATAGTTGACTTATATTAACAAAAGAGGAGGAGCTTCTTATGAAATGTGAACAAGAGTAAGTTTACTGAAGTATACATATATGGTAGCATAACACAGAAGTCCTATACAAACTGATGCTCAAGGACTTCAGCCATCCACCTGCAGAACAAATTTCTACCAAGAACCTATTAAAACAAGCTAGTTGTTCAGTGCAAAAAGAATTTCCAAGTTTCCACCATGTTCCAAGATACGACAAAAACTTGTAGCAAGGCTACATATCAAACAGCAAGGATGCTAAAGTAAAGATATATGTCTTTGAAAGGAAAAAAAAAACCATTAGGGATTAAAGATATAACTCTTGGAAAAGAAAAAATCATTAGGTATTCACATAAACATTGAGGCATGTGTGGCCACAAATCAATTTCACACTATTGACTATTGGATGCAGCAAATGAATGGAAATCTCACTTCCCATAATTTCCCCATGAGAAATAAAACTTCAACTGCAATATTAGCTATGTAGGAAATATATGCCAATTATTTAAACTTTAGCAATGAACAATGAGGATGATATATATAAATATAATGCTTCATTAGATATCGGTTCTTACCAATAAGAGATCCAAACTGCCCTGTATTATAGTCTTTTTACTTGCTTCTAGTGTATTTTGATATGGACATTCTTCCACCACTTCCTTCTGGGTTTGTTGGCTTTTGCCAAGTGCATCTGTCAAAGCAAAATAACCATCAAATTGTAGAAGAAAAAATAGTACAATAATGGTTAGTAATTTCCAATTACATAGAAATTAGAATAGGTTAAGGTACAAAATAATCATCAAAGATTGGTTCTCAGAGAATGACTTCATTGCAAGCTACTTGTACAAGTAAATAACAAAAAAATAGAAGCAACAAAATGAAAAACTAGGGCAAGTTCTGTAATATTGTAAATCAGAAAATAATTCCAAGAGGAACAGATATGCACGGAGATTGGTTGTCATTACTAGGAATAAAGACTTAAAAAGTCAGAGACACAAAACCAGGCCAAATAAACCTAACACCAACAATCATATACTAGGGAGGAAAATTCCCAATGTATTATCATAAAAATCCTTCAACAGGTCAGGTGGGTGCATCCACATCTTATATGATCTTAGGACAAAATTTGATGCATCATTCGTCCCGCCATGCACTTAACACCTGTGGTCCTAATGAATCTCCTTCCATCGATGTGGGGCCGTCACATGAGGGGCCGTTAATGTGGCAGCTTCACATTTTTTAGAACAAAATTTGATTAATATTATATTATATCTGGATTCGTAGTTCAATTATAATGGCTTCCAGACTTTTAATTGCAGAAGAGTAATGGCTAGAGCCTAAAAGTTGAATCAAACAGAAGTAGAAATCTATTAAAAGAAGTACAACTGAACTGAGCACTGCCATATTTAAGTTGTCAATTTTGAACTTATAAAGCAGCATTTGAAATATCAAGCTGTCGTTCTGGATTTTGGTCTTTGACTAGAATGATGAGGTTTTGATACTACATTAGAGTACTAGAAACAAATTGAAGGTGGAGAGAGGGAGGAGATAAAGAAGAAGAAAAATGAAGAAAAGGCCAAGGTATGTTAAAGTCTTGGTCCTTAGGTTGAATGGTACAGTTTCGACACCTGTTTTGTGTCAATACTCCACACACTTTGGCATGCGCATGCATCAAACTATACCAAGATGAATTTACATGAGTTTTATTCCTTTAATACCTTTTTCACTTAGTTTATTTACTTATTTGTCAAATACTTTAGCAAAGTAGTTAATTGAATTACAAACTTTTATCATATTATATTGACATATTTTGGGATGTGTTAAAATGAGCCAAAATAAATTCATGAGTTTTAGTCATTTAATCCTCTTTTGTTTCTTTCTACTTTTAACAAGAATATAGCATTTAGTAATTGAACTAAAATCATGAGTTTTAGACATTTAATCCTGCACGACACAATAATCAATGGCATGACTCATTTAAAAGACATTACTTATGCCAATCAATATTAAATTTTGATAATTTCTAGGAACGATATGTTTGGACCGTGCTTCTTTATATGACACGAGATTCCAAACCATGCCAGAAAATTAAATGATTGACTGCCTTCTAAGATGACAACAAATGTGTATCAACCACACAATGACTTGGGACTGATTTTCTTTTGTTGCTTGTATAGGTAACTATAGCAACTAAGTCCAAAATTTATTGAGCTCACTGTTTGTACCTTTCTAATTCAGTGTTCCAAACAACATAAAAGAAAAAATTAATCTAAGGTCTTGTTAACAAACTTGCTCTCACAATAGCAGAAGTTTGAACAATAGAAATAAGATATATCACCTGTGATCTCGTCTAGAAGATAGGAAAAGGAAGTGGAGATATACTGTTGAACAATACTCCTAGCAGCCTATTATAACAGAATAAAGCCCAATAAGCAAATAAATATCACAAGATAATCTATATTTGAGAAACATATCGTGACAATTGTCAACCTATTGACTATTTGGGAATATGAAGCCATGCTTTGAAAAATCATTTTTCACATGTAAAACCACCAAGCTTCAACTTCAACAGTCCCAAACTATTTAATTGGTGAAATCAGATTGCAAGCCTTCCAAGGCCAAGAAAACAAAGTGGTCAATTCAAATTATAGTTTCTTAATTCCCTTTTAGAGTTGTAGCCACCATTCCCTCTCTTCACAACATAGGATGTATATGAAAGTCATCGGTGCAACTCATCCATGTTTTTAGTGATCTGATAGTATTAAGCTAGATTGGAAATCCTAGCATTGCTTTCAGGCTCTATCAACTGAATTTAACTTAGAAATGAATCAAATTCAGGTCTAAACATCAATAAGTTAGAGAAAGACCTCCAGAGAAAAAGCAGGAAGGGCTGCCTCAGCCAAAATTTCATCCATAACATTCACATCCTCCCAAATTGCTCCTGCATTACACGGGACAAGCCTCATTTGTGTTATACTGCCAAAGAGAAAGACACCAATGGTAATGCATAATGCACACCACAGATAGCCAAAAAAAAACTGGATGGCATTAGTATTCCTAGAGCATTGTTGTCTTTATACAATTTTGATCATGGAAACAAGAATAGTAGTTGAATGTGTGATTATGACAATTGGATCAATATTATTACAGGAGACTTTACCATGCTCATCAAATAAAGACGACCATATTGATCACAAGATAGACAGATATTCGGATGCACCTTGGTAGGTGCTACAAGGTGGACAAGATTCACATATATAGATGATCAAACATATACAAACATTAGGAAGCCTCTACATGCATGCTTCCATATAGAGTAACTTAAAATAAGAAAAAGTTGCATTTCAAAAGAAGGTTAAAAACAAAAATTATTGAAGCAAACATCACAATGATGAAAGTCTTCATATAACACAGGCTGATGACAACAGTCCTTACTCATCATGTTAAGTAGATCTGCAGGCGTCATCCTTTCTTTTATTCTTTGTTGAATAATTCCATAACGCCTTCAAGTACAACAATAAGCCAGTTAGCAATTACAATTGACTATAAATGTTCCAAAATCTCTTGACAAGGAGACTGAAAACTATTAACATAAAAATAAATCAAATTTAACCACCAAATTGGAGATTTACCGGTTGAATAGCTTCTGAACAAGTTCAATGAGCCGTTTTTCAGAATCAGGGAAGATGATAAGATAAGCACGGATAATTTTGGAGATGTCCCCAACAGAAACCTGCAAAAAGGCCGTACAAGGAGCTCAATGCTATTCATAATTGATAGAAAACAAGAAAATATGTGAACGAGAAAAGTGAATCTCTCTAAAATATATCGACAAAGCATCTCGAGGACCGGGATGCTTAACCAAGTTGTAGGTCCCATTTCTCAACCACCAAGCCCCCTTTTAAGTCAAAGAATGAGGAACTTCCACAGGAGGAAGGAAGAAGTGAACCATCCATATAATACATGTATAACCCCTGTTCCAAAAAGGTTTGGATTATCTTCTCTCAACGAATCCAAGGAGATGGGGTTCATCTGGCACTCTCTTCTCTACCAAAAATTTAGTTATCCTCACTTGTGGTTCTAATCTTGTGTTTTCCCTAGCACTAAGTGATTGCACAAACATGGGTTCTCAATATATTTCTTTTTCGGAAATGAATTTTATTGCATCCACATATTACAAATGTGGACAAAATACAACTTAAGGCTAATGTCTTAGCCTAAATTGATTGAATAGAATATCTGTAGCCTTTAGTTAATTAAACCTATCAGTACAATTTACAAGTGAGCATTCATCATGCCAGATTCTAGTGCTTTAAGATCATTATATCTAGGGCATCATGTGCATAGATGATTCATCAAACTTCATAATGTGTGTTTCAGAATAATCTCAATGTTAACAGATCTTTATTAAATTTCTATATCCAATAAAATATATTTTCAGTTCATATATGAACCCAAACAGGAGAAGATATCCCAAGGTGCAATTCAGATGGGCAATTCCAGACAGGCATGATAACTCAGTACTGCACCCCCCTCAACTGCATGAACTACTTTTGGAACAAACATAGAAAACAATTCAGACAATATAACTCTAATAAACAGCAACTGGAGAACTAGATGAAATGATTAAGGAACAGTAATAGATAAAGCTGCTACATGAGTACATGCTTAGTGCTGTTATAAGGAACTTACTGTATCTGGCAATTGCCCAATATCAGATGATTCAGTGGCATTGCATGCTGATACCCCTGTATCCTTGTATTCATCCTGGAATTTTAAGAGATAATCCTCCAGCTTCTCAAGCAGCTTTGTTTTTAAATTATCCACCTTTATGACACACCAGATTAATGATAGTCAAAGTTGAGCTCACCTCATTTGCTCTATTTTAATATCACAAAATCATTTTTGTCGCTATCAACAATCAACCACAGATTCAGAGAATACAACATAAAAATAATTAATTCAAATTGGGAATTGTTTTTATTAGAATTTTGAAATTATAATTCATTCTGATAATTATCCTAATTTAGGTTTTGAACTTTTAATTTGGTAGTAATAATTTTAATTTGGTTAGAGTTTAATGGATATCTTGTTTTAATTTGGTATAATTTTGTTTTGATTATTGTGTTACCCGATCAGTGGTGTCTCCTTCCTAATCTAGTTGATAAAGTCTATAAAAGTGGTGTCATCTCCTGTTGCAGAAGGTTTTTGATTAATGAAATTTCTTCTTTAATAATCTGTGTAACACAGGTTCATTTCTCTTTGTAAGATAATTATCACCTTCACTTCATCAATTTCATCCAAGTTCCTATGAACTTCACCAGTTTGATTTTGATGTTGCATCACCAATCCAACTTTCAATGGGTACATAGTTATGCAGAATTAAAAGTAAGAATCAACAATGAGTTATTGATTAAATAGAATCTCATCATACAAAAAAAAACTCCCATTAGCCATACTACAATCTGTCTTTAAATGTGAAAATCAGTCACACAATTACAAGGAAATAATACCCGAATGAAATATTCATCAAATAGGAGTTCATTATAAAAAAAATAAACTACAGGGAGACAGAATTTGAGTTCATATTGGTCAAAAACAATCATGTGAATCAAAAAATAAATATCAAAAGAATTAATTTGCATATATAGTCAAGCATTAATCATCTTTTAACTAATTGACCTCCAGTTTAGAATTAGCAATCTAATATCACCTCCAATTGGAACCACCAAATTTCTGAGCTCCTGATTGATCCAGGAATCCGGCTCAACATTTAATTTTTCAATTTTATGCTGAAGGGCAAGCACACTTCTCAGAGAGAGGAGTGACGTTGCAAATCAGTAACCCAGCTAAAGCACAAGTCAGTTGAATTAGCTTAGACTGAGGATTGAAATATCTAGCCAAGTAGAGATTTTGGTCCTCAGTCAGCTTGAAGTATGCAGTCAATGCTAAATATTGGTGTCAAAGGTGTGCCATAGGAGAAGGAAAAGGAGATGAGGAAACACCAATATTGGAGGAAGAGGAATAGATGACGAGGATGCTTATCTGGAGTGAAGAGACGTCACATGAGCTGACAATGGAGAAACATGAGTCATGACACACAAATCAGAGCAAGAGGAGGAAGCAAAATGGGGTTCAACATGGAGAAGGCTTCGGCACAGATGAGTCAGCACGAAGCTTATCACGCCACAACTTCAGGTGCAGAGGAAGAGTCAACACAAAGTGAGATTGTGATGTGGAGGAGCTCAATACAACAAACTATGTATTCGGAGAAGTCAGAGCTTTTCATGGAGGGCGGATATGAAGGAAGCATCTCTCGTTATATTGAGGATCTCATGTCAGTTGGTGGGATTCAGTGATGAAAAATAAAGCCATAGGTGCAACCTTAATAATTCCATTAAACATATTTATATCCTAACTTTTATTTGAAGAAATTGTTATGCCATAATTATAATTGTTTAGTTCGTAGGAAGAGTCATTCTGTGTAGATCATGTATTAGGAATTGATTTTTATAGGGAGTGATTAAGTAATCATATATACCACGTTTATAAGAGTTACACTAGGTTTATAGGCTTGAAAAGAGTTACAAACACAATAAATAATGTTTTTACAGTAATAGACAAAGGACTTTAATCCCAAACAATTATTTCTCCTTTATCCTCGGCCAAGAAGATATGAATTTTCTTCTCTCAAGGAATCTAATACATATTGCATTCTCTAATATCCTCACCCACAGTATCTGATCCTATGACTCTGACATTCACAGGAACTAACTCTAAGGGTCTGAACAAATTCTTGACATACCAGGGGGGAAAAACAGGTATAAATTGGCAAGCCATGCAAAAGACCTAGGTAAAAGGATAAATAAAATGACAAAATTGAGATTGATACAACAGGAAAAAAATAGAATGACTAGAAAGGAAAAGGAAAAAATACCAACAGGGAAGTTCAGCTGTTTCAGAAGCACTACAGCTTCAGCTCTAGCTTCAATAGGCTCAGAATCCAAGTATATCTTTGCCTAAAATAATTTCCTTCAGAACAATAGGGCAGAAATATACCAACCTTACATAGTTCAGAATAGAAGTTTGACAGGTAGTAGTTTTTTGCCTAGAGGTACCTGAAGGTTCTTGATAACCAAATCTATTGCCTCTTCAGAAGCCCGCTTACAATCTTGGAAAGATGAGTCCCCATATGCCTAGTAAAAAAAACACCTCCAAGTTGACCTGATTCTAAGTCCATGAATTACAGACAAATAGCAGTAAATGAACATACAAATAATTCAAGGAAAAATTTTCACCTCAAAAATTGGCTTGGCTCCAATGAAATATCTAACTGCATCTGCATAAGCTTCTACTTTGATACATTTTGCAAGCCGAGTTGGAAGGTCATAAATTAACTGCAAAGCATAAATAATTATAGTTTTCCTAGAAACTACACCTAAAAAGCAGGTAAATTTTTAGATTACAATTGTTAAAGAAGTTGCTAATGCCTCTCGTATTGAAACATTTTCTAATTTTATATATTTCCTGAATATAGGGATTAATCAATATATAATCAAAGAAACTTCTAAAGTAGGCATACTTCATCAATCAATTTAATTGACAAAGAACAACAATGATAAAGAGATAAGAAGATATTAAAAGTATGATTCTAACTCAATTTTGTAACATAAGCTTCATATAATTCTCGCTCATTCACCTAATGGAAAAAACAGTCAATAGTCAATGAAGAATTTGTAACAAATATGAATGCTACCTAGAGTTGATTAGAACAAAGATTTAACCAACTAGGGATAAAAACTACCATCTGCAAGTACGTACTTGAACTTTTCGTAGAAGATTCCGAGTACGATGCAATTTCTCTATGTGCTCCCTCTTTTCAAAAAGAGATGTATTCACCAAATCACTCTTGGATTGAACAGAAGTAATCTGCAGAATGGCTCATAATTATATTTTTTTTTTGTAATGAATAGATGGAAAATCATCGTTCAAATTCATATTAAAAAAACTGATGTCTACCTTTACGAGAAGTTGCTCCATATTTGTCTCCATTCCAACTATGTTATTCTTCATCCTACCAGTGATCAATATGCTAGTATTCAGAACACTTGGTTGAAAATCCACAGTGGATTATACAAAACACGGCGGTAACTAAACAATCAAAATATAGCAATATTTTTTAAAAAAAACAACAAGGCAAAAACTATGAGACTACAAAACATAGCTCTCAAAAAATGAAAAATACATTGTAAACAACAAAGATAAGGTTATATAATCTTGGGATCATATTGACTTTGCTACTGACATTAGAGATGCCATAAAATAAGATATTCTTCATGAAAACAACTTGATCATGGAAAGGAACACCAGAATGGATCTACAACTTGACAGAAGTGGTTAAAATAATGCATCTTTTGCTGCAGTTATTCACACCAATGTTGCTCTGATTTTATGTTTAGGCAGACCACAATTTCATAAAAAAGTTAGACAGATATATTTTGCAAGAGTTAGATAGGAGATAAAGCTTAAACCACTTTTATGAGAATAAAATAAATAGGTACACAGAAGAAACAAGAAGGCCATGATTACAGTAATATAACAAGTAAGAGAAGAGTTTTACCTTTTTATAGTCTCAGTAGCATTGATAAATTTGTTATAATTCTCATATACTAACATCTGCAAATCAGTATCAAGATTCTTAATTTCAGCTGCCATCTCAACATGCTTTTGAAGAAGTCCCTCCATGTTTAATTTTTGAACCTGAAGAAAGCAAGAAGGTAAGCATATTGCTCGGCTCTAAGCTGGGACATTAAGGAGTATTCCTTTCCATACTAACTCATGTTAAAAGATCTTTGAAGGTTAAACATTTTCTATTGTAACTCAATTCCATTCCTTTATTCGCATGATTACATGATTTAACATAGTACAATCTTTGCGCTAAAAGACCAAAAAAAAAAACTTTTTCCAGTCTTATCATATTTACTGTTTTTTGCTTCCTCGAATCTTAATAACAGCGAATAACCTATAATTTTCAATATGAAGAACGTGCAGAAATAACTTGTTGGCTTTTATTGTTCCTGGATTTTGCTTATTCATCTTCCTTTGCTCTAACATACCGCTCCATGATTTTGATGAGAGAATCAGTAAGGATCAAAAGCCATAGACACGAAATCTCATGAGGAGGAGCAAAGACAAAGACAGAATTAGTAACAGGAGGTACATAGGAAATTTGATTAAACCGGGAAAGGTTCCAAGTTTCATCGATTGATCGCAGTTCCACTCAATAACTAGAATGGCAAAGTAAAATGCCATAGAATTACTCGCCCTAAGATCCTAAAAGAGAACAAAGCTCAAAACCGAAATAAAGTGAGTTGTCTTCACAATGAGCTGACCGTTAAAATCCACACAAAAGGGAAGAATAGATAACCCAACGAAGCCACCAGATAGAATCGACATCTAAAAAGTGTGAGCGGAAGAATCCTGATGAATTCGACAAAAGATCTCACACACACCAGGAGGTCGCGGAGCATTCCGAGATCCAGAAAGGACGACCAACGAGAGAGAGAGAGAGAGAGAGAGAGAGAGAGAGAGAGAGAGACGAATCTGACAAAGTAGAGAGAAGTTGGAGGAGGCGCGAGAGATCCCGTACCAGGATGCTCATGTAGACTTCGGGATCGAAGAACGGCGAGTTGATGGAGTCGGGGGAGGCGATCCTTCGAGGCGAGACGCCGGCGCCGCCTCCCACTCCGAGGGCCGCAGAAGCATCGGGGGAGTAGAAGCTGGCAAGCAGATCGCGCGTCCTCTTCGCCTTCTCGTCCATCGGCGGAACGCCCTCGGCCATCCTTCTCCTTCCTCCGCTAACCACTACGACTCCGGTCGCCGGTCGTATATATAAGCGCAACGAATCTCGAGAAGAAAAGGCCCGATCGGCCCAATTACCCGACCCGGCCCGGCCCGAGTGTTGTAAACGGACCTGTGTCATCTTTCTCCTTCCTCCGCTAACATTTGAAAGATGGACGCTTAAGATTTTGACACTTGGCATTTTCGCAATGATGCATGCCTGCAATAACACCAATGACTAATTAGATAATTATCTAGATTTTAAAGTATATGGGAATTTTGACGGTCGGAGACAGCTTGGATCAACGGCCGACGTCCGGTGTTCATAGGTAAATTTCACACTGTCTGTACAGGCAGTGCCCCAACTTTTCATAAAGAGGTGGTGAGATTCACTACTTAAGTGTAAGTTTTATCATCTCAATGTGACAGATTGGGGCACTGTCTATACCAATAGGATCGAATTAATCATGTTCATACGTATCCTACTGAACTCTCGAGGAATAAATATAAATATTAAAATATAAGGTAAATATCTAAATGCAGTTTGAGATGCCGTGGCAGTAGGTGAAATCATTCATCTCAGTACTTTTACTATACCCGATCTCATGCCATCACGAGGAAGATATATCACGATAATAAATGAGAGAGTAAGTGGTGGGGTGAATTACATAGAATCTGAAAATTTATACTCCGATAATCCTACGATTTGATCTCACGATTTCATGTGATAAATTTATCATCATTTATCAAGTCGAATGACCCGTGGGATCAACCTGGATGCCGCATGTAACTACAAAATTTAGCTTCCCAATATTCAAACAGAAGTTTTTAAGTTCTTTTCGCTTCAACTTTCATCAATATTAATATCATCCAAAACGCAGAGTTTGCCGTAACATGAAGCAGTGGAAATGGAGCGACAAACCTCGCCGCAAGCTGCGACTGAAGTCAGTAGTCGTTTCCCGAGACAAAGATTGCAGCTTTGGAGCTCATCCAAAGGGCAACTTCTCCAAAGCCGCAAATTTTCGCAGCAATCTTATAAGGAGGAGGTGATTGAATAGAAGAAAGAGGGAGAGATCGAGATGCGCACGGAAGTGGGCGCTCATAAGAAACGAGGCATCATCGATCCAGAAAAACAGTTTTTTTATCCCCCAGAAAAATCACCTTCTACCAGAAAAGGGCAAAGCAACGAATTTGAGCAGGAAATCGATAGCTTTACGAGGATCGTGAGGAAAGCCCTTTCGTTCTGCGAAGGTGCGTTTTTTTTATTCATCGAGATTGTGTATTTGAGCAGAGAAGCAGCTGTCGATCACTTTCGATGCAGAGGAACAACCAGCGAACCCCCTCTCCTTGACCTAAGGGGGCACCTTGGTGTCTCTTTTACCAGAAACCTAACTTTCTAGCTGCCCCTCGAGGGTTAATGGAGATCCCACCGGACGATTTGCTGAAGAAGATTCAGGAACTGGAGACGGGGCATGCTCAACTGAAGCAAGAGATATCGAAGCTGATGCTGGCGAATGCTGGTGGCATGCGCCTACCCGACCGCGGCCGGTCACACTCCCTGTCGCCGCTGCGGGTGAGGCCCCCGATACAGAGGAAGAACAGCGGAGACCGAGGCGTTGATGTATCGGCGTGGAGGAGGGGTTTAGCTTCCGTTGGGCTTTCTTCAGGGTTGCACCAGGAGAGCCCGGGGACGATTTGCTCCGCCATTTCCTTTTCTGAGAGGCAGTATCTGAACATTTTGCAATCCATGGGGCAGTCTGTCCACATATTTGATCTTGAGGGCACGATAATCTATTGGTTAGTTCTTCTCTATCAACCCCTTGACTCTTTGATGTTACTTGGAGTCCTGGCTAGTTAGATTTGAGTGGTTTTGATGGTCTCATTTCATCTGTAGGAATTGTTCGGCAGAAAATCTATATGGTTATTCTTCATCTGAAGCTCTAGGAAAGCATGCATTTGATCTTCTTATCGATGCCTGCGATTTCAACATTGCCGGTGATATCATGCAGCGGATAGTCATTGGGGAGAGCTGGACAGGGAAGTTTCCTGTGAAGAACAAGTTAGGAGAACGTTTTGTAGCTATTGCCTCCAACACTCCCTTCTATGACGATGATGGTAGTTTGATTGGCATCATTGTCGTCTCGAGCGACTTAAGGTCCTTTCAGGATGATACATCTCCTCCACCGCCGTTTGCCAAATCACAAGCCTCTGAATGGAACAATGCAGGTGCTGTGCATGAGCATGGTTCTGATCCTCAACAACCCATCCAAGTTGCTATTGCATCCAAGATCACAAACCTTGTGAGTGTTGCGTAACTTGTTGCATTTTCATTGTACTAAAAGAGCTCAATGGATTGCATATGGTAGAAGCACTTGAAAGAACCCTTACTTGTAGAGAAGACTGGTTTTATCAATTCACATTCTAGTTTATTCAGTCTTTTTTTATGTTTAAAAACAGGCCAGTAAAGTAGCTTGCAAAGTTCGTTCTCGGATAAAGCCAAGTGAGCACAACATGGAACACGTAAACAGAGCCACAGATGGTCAGCGCCCTGATCTTGCCTTCGACCGTAAGGAGGAAGGTGGTTCTAGTGGATTTAGCACACCAAAAGATGATGCACCTTGTACCTTTAGCACACAATCTACTACAGTAGAGGAAAAGTTTCCTGCCAAAACAAGCAAAATAAATCGTTATGAAGATGAAGGAAAGGCATCCATTTTCAAGATCATAAGCAAGACGGAGGCATTACTCGTCAATAAGCGTATATCATGGCCTTGGAAAGGGCATGAGTGTGATGACAATGAAGCAAAGAATCACTGGATTCATGGTGACCAAGAAAATGACAAGCATAATCCAAAATCATCTGAATCTGTTATAAAAGTAGAAAATCAAGTGACTGAAAACAACTGGACAGGCAGCGACGATGTTTCAGGGTCGTGTTCCTCCCATAATGCAAACAGCATGAATAGCAGCGGAAGCACTATGAGTAGCAATGAAGTTCAGAGGGTGGATGCTGACTGCTTAGATTATGAGATCTTATGGGAAGATCTCATAATTGGAGAACAGATAGGTCAAGGTAGTCATTTTCCCGTAGCAATCACATGTGCATTTTAGAATTTCAAAAGAAATTATGAAGCTGGTTAAACCGTTATGGCACGCAGGTCGATTAGGTTCTTTTTTATTTTCCATTTTTTTCGGTTTCTAACAAGCAGTTTGGTAATAATTAGGATCATTACATGGCTGCATAAGAATAAGCAGTTGCTTTAGGCTCACCAAATTCCCAATTTAGAATGCATAGAAATTTATGTTTTACTTCTTTTCAGTTGAATTTACTAATTTTCCTCTTTGGTGTGTGCCATGGAAAGTTCTTAATTATTTTTTAGTTAGATGTCTTATTGCCATTCTAATTAACTAATCTAACACCTTGATGATAGAATTTTGTGGAAATTATTTCTTCATGAGGGATGTTAATAATTATCAAACCGACAAATCTGTCTGATGAGAAGATTGTTGCTCTTATCAATCTGGTTTCAAGCTAAAGCTTGTATCAGTGACTGCGAACACCTTGTACTTCTCCAGGTTCGTGTGGAACTGTATATCATGCTCTGTGGTATGGCTCGGTGAGTGTCTCCTCTACTTTTCATATTAATTCAAAAATGAGTTGCTGCATACCTCGCTCTTAGTAAGCTGCTACTTGAACTGCATTGTTGTTGAGTCTGTGTTGTTACATATAGAAAAATAATAAGATAATTAGAAGCCAGAAACATCTGATTGAACAAATTCCTCATTCATCGGCGACTAGTATGGGTAAATCTGATGTTCAAAATGCTATAGGTTCTTCTTTATGTAATGACAATTGTGTATTATGTTTCTTGCAGGACATTGCAGTAAAAGTATTCCCAAAGCAGGAATATTCGGATGAAGTGATACTTTCCTTTAGAGAAGAGGTCAGTGATTGAAACAACACTGTTTTACGTTGCTTCTAAACCCGCACGTCGTGCACTACTAATATCTGGCTCATTGAGAAGCCATATCTTATTACCTGTGATTAAGTTTTATTCCATATATTGCACATAGTTTTAATTTGTAAACACTATGTCAAATGTGACATTAGATTGATTTTGGTAGCTTTCTCTCTCCTCTTCTTTTTCAGCTTTCATTATGTCTTCATGTGCTTCGGTAGCTCGTTTGTTAACTATCTTGTTTCTCATAATTATTTTTGAAATTTATACTCTGGAACTTTGGCTCATTGGGATGCTTGAAGTTCACATTCACTACATTTTTGGAGGCATTTTTTGATGTTTGCTAATCTTGCAAGTCTATTCAGCGCTTGACATGCTTTATTTAGGCATGAAGCTATTAGTACGTACATTGCTAGTTCTCTGAGTTTTATAGTGCAAATTTTCAGCTACGGCTTAAAGCAGTGATTTATTTTAAGGTTTCACTCATGAAGAGGCTACGGCATCCAAACATACTGCTTTTTATGGGTGCAGTCACTTCTCCTAATTGCCTTTGCATTGTAACTGAATTCCTTCCACGGTTGGTACACTTGACCCTTTCTTTCTAATTTGGGCACGAGTGGTGTAACAACTACTCTCTTGCAATGAGCTTTTCAACAATTAGAGATGATTCTGAAATAAACTGATTATCACCTAACTTTGAATTCAATAAATAATAAATGCAGTGGGAGTTTGTACCGCCTGTTGCAAAGAAGCACAACTCGGTTGGACTGGAGAAAGCGAATCCTCATGGCTCTTGATATTGTAAGTGTACCTCCTCAAGCCTAAATTTATTAGTATGTGGCTGAAACTTCCAATTAAATTCAAATAAAAAACAAACTAAATCAGGGATTTTGGTTATCTGCACATGCCTTTCAACTTTGAAGAGAGAAACATAGCTTCCAAATTAAGGTTGTAATATGCATCATCCATAGGCTTATTGAGATTGTTTGAATGTTCCATCCATATTGCCATGGTTTATTAAGATTAGTTTAGTCATCAAAACAATCAGAGTAAGAACTGCAGGTGAAAGAAATCAACCTGAATTGGATGTCTCAAATAGTGTGGAAGTTAGGGAAGGCGAAACTTATTAGTAAGCTGACAAAGGTAAGTTTGATAAAAGCAAAAGTAAGAAAATTTACTCCTTGTTGTGGTATTGCTTTTGACTGTTAATGTGATTCAATTCATGGTCATCTCGCCAAATGTTTATTATACTAGCAATTCACATGTATATGACTTCGTAAGGTTATATGCATCGGCCCTTTTAAAATTTGCATCGTCCCCCTTTTAGTTGCATGTATATAGTTGTGGTCTAGTGTTTCAATTGTTTTATAGGCAAAGGGAATGAACTATCTTCATCGCTGCAACCCTCCGATCGTCCATCGCGATTTGAAGTCATCAAATTTGTTGGTTGACAAGAATTGGACTGTCAAGGTGGCTTTGCTTCCACACCACTGGGGCTCTTTTCTCACTTCTAACAGCTACATATCATACTCTATTATCTGCCTTTACCTTAAACAGGTCGGTGATTTTGGACTATCACGCTTGAAGCATGAAACGTATTTGACCACCAAATCGGGGAAAGGAACGGTACTGTCCTTATACCTTAACAATGAATACAGTTATTGAGGTAGCGGATTATTCATAAACCTTAAATATTTTCTTTTTATTCTTGTTGTTTTAGCCTCAATGGATGGCTCCAGAAGTTCTTCGAAATGAACCTTCAGACGAGAAGTATGTTCTTGTGTTGATTCTGCTGGCATTTCAGTTCACAATGATGTTCAATTTAGTAATTCAGGAGGGATTACTAATTTCTTCTTCTTTGGGAACAAAAAAATAGGTCAGATGTCTATGGCTATGGCGTGATATTGTGGGAGCTCGCCACCGAAAAAATTCCTTGGTATAATCTAAATTCCATGCAGGTCAGTATCATTTTCTAGAGTTGTCCATCTTGGTTCTTGCTAAGGGAAGCTAATGAATGACCTACGAAATATCTATTAGATGCACGATCATGCTATACCTTCACAACAATCGTCATTTACTATAAATAAAACCCTCCGATGCATTGATAAATCATTAAATTTACCTGAGACACTATATATCTTTCAAAACAAGCTTGAGTTTTTGATAGTTTCTTGATTCTAATTTCTTGTTCTATTTCAATTTTACTTGAGAATCTCAATATTTTTGTTTAATGATTACAGAACAACAAACTTAATGTATTTTGTTTCGTATTGAGTGTTCAGAAACCAGGTTCTTGTTGGCTCTATAAAAAATTTAGATATTCTACAAGTGTTGTCTATCTTGCAAGTTCCTAGTGCGACATTTTCAGGCTTGTTGTGTTATACAAGCATACTGTCAGTTGATACTTGGTCTTGTAATTTTGCGTGGTGTTATCCATTACATTTCGCAATTACTACGGTTCTTGATCTCTTCGCTCGTCCAGGTCATTGCAGCAGTAGGGTTCATGAATCAGAGGCTGGAAATACCGAAAGACTTGGACCAGCGATGGGTGTCTATTATTGAGAGTTGTTGGCTGTGATTCATTCTTCACTCACCTGTAAATTCAGTATCTTTGGTAGCTAAACCTCATTGAATGCTCGCCCTGTTTTCTGCTGCAGTGAGCCAAAACTCCGGCCGACTTTCCAAGAACTTATCGAACGACTGAAAGAATTGCAGCGACAACATTCTGTCCAGAGTCCACCTGCATCCAGGGATATCGCTCACAGCTCTCAGGAGTGGAACGGGGTGGAATGAACTGTGACAGAATTCCCACACTGTGAATCAAACCTTTGTGCAAATCCAATAAAAGGCTCTTACAAAGGAGCAGCTAGCTTACAGGTTTTATCTGCTTATCAATCTTTTGCCCGAAAGATGATGTCGTCTGTCATGTTTACAATCTCATCTTGTTGGTCACTGCTGAAACCGGCACAACTAAATGCAGTGGTTCAATTCATTCAAAAGACAGATTTCAGAGTTCATTTCATGAGCAAGATTATAAGACTTGAAAAGATGAGTGAAAATTAATTTCAAAATTAATTTTCATTAGCAAGTTTATTCAAGGGACAACCCTAAAAAAAAAAATTTAGAAATATTTGAAGAATAAATTCTTACTTTTGAAAAACACCATTATTTTTCAAAATACTCTTTTTCTTAAAAAAATATAAAATAATAAAAATCATTGATGATGGTTACCAAGGTAAAACTTCATAGGTTGCAACCGACATAATGCGTGATTGGTAATTACAACTAGAGTATAAATTTCAGTCATAGATTGTAATTAGTCATTGTAGTTCTGATCGTGCGTGCCCATATTGATAAATTTTTAAATATTTTATATTTTATAAGGATAAGATTATTTTAGAAAATAAATGTGTTAGTAAATATAAAAATTAAGTTAACTTTTTAGATATTTCTAAAGATTGAATGTATTTTTTGATAAATTGTCTTTTTTTAAAAAAATTGTGTTCGTAAACTTCAAATATGTCATTTCAACAAATCTTTTTGCAATTGGCAGTTTAAACTAAACCTTTTATAATATAATAAAAATGAAATTAATTATATATATATATATATATATATAATTTGATTTTGTAATTTAGTTTGAAAAATATAAAATATTTAAAATGGTATTTGATAGTGTAATGCAAAGATAATAAAATTTGTGTTCTTTCTATGATAAAAAAATATTATCCTAAAATTTTCCAAACTAAAATAAATTTTAATGGTAATGGTCAAATTTAATGGTCCATAAAATATTAGAAAATAACATCTAAATAAATTTTAATGGGAGAAAGACCGAGTGGAGGAGAGAAGTGAAGCATGGTATGTGTTATTAGAATTCCTCTATAATTAACATATATACCAATAGTAGCCGTATTGATACTGACAACATCCTAACATTTTTTATTATTTTATATTATTTTAAAAGAAATACTATTTTAAAAATTAAGTTTTTATAAATAACGGTTTATAATTTAGTTTAGTTTGAAATTATTAATGATTTTTTTAAACTTTTATAATCAACATGTTGTCTTGGCTTAACTCAATCTGATTTGTTTTCAAGAATTCTTTATTTTAGAAGATTCAAAAATATTCTAAAGTGCTTTCTTAAACGTTTCAATTTAAAGCCATTGTAGTTTGAAGCCATTAAAGATTTTTTTCCTAGTACATATTGAAGTTTTAACTGATTGAATATAATAAAAGTTAAATTGAATTAAACAAGAATATATATATAATTTATATTTTTTGTTTTGCAGTTGGGTTCGAAAAATAGAAAATATTTATGATTTATTGTAATTTAAAGTCACTTATGATATTTCTTTCTAATGACAAACTAAACTTTAAAGAATAAAAGATTCGTGATAAAAAAAAATTACTATCCAACATAAATTTTATTACTAATTTATTATTTAAACTTAATCTTGGTCAGTAAATTCACCTGTGATTCATTCTAATTTACTAGTTAAATTCACCTGTGATTCATTCTTCACTCATATGGTTCAATCTTTGGCAACGCGGAACGTGTTAAACATCGTCAAAAGATTACATTTAGCAACGTGTGCCGCACTATGCGTTGCGGGATGTTATGATTCTTGTAGCGCACGTGCTGAAGAACTCCCTTTCCATGAAAATCCTAGTTGAGGAATTATCAATCAATTTTCAACCCCCACAAGTGACAAATATGGACATACTAATATGAAGGGCCACCTATACCGGTTCAAAAACATTGTCATCATGCATCAATACTAGACTAGGTGAAATATGGAATTTTCCAAATAATTTTAGTTGGGTCAGCTCACAAGTGGTTTAACATATTGTGTGTAATCCAACAAATGGTGCACTAAACTTTAAAAAAAAAAACACATCCAACTTTTGTATCTACTAAAACATGGATACATATATTTATATCATTTGATTTTGTAATTTGGTTTGAAAATGGAAAATATTTATAATTATCTTAGTGTAATGTAAAAATTATAAAATTTGTATTATATATAACTGAATTATTTTCATGGTTGGGACCATGGTTTACAAAATCATGATATTGGATCGTACGGAATCGTTCGTAGATTGTGCAAAATCATTTTTTTAATGTAAACGTAGTAGGATCGGTAGGATCATGTCATAATCGACAGGATCAGAATAGAATCGGAACAAGATTAAGGTATGATCAATAGAAACTTTGAGATGTCATAACTTTTGACCCGAGTTAAACTACGGGACCTATATATCAAATTAAAACATATTTAGAGATCTACAATTAATTATCAAGTAAAACCCTTAACTTCTTAGTTTTAGACTCAAAAAGACAAACATCGTTTGAAGCCTTTTCGAAGACTCGGAAGATTTTTTATCTTTTTTTATTATCTTTTGGACTTTTTATAATTTAAGTTATTTTCATCTTTTATAGAGTTTTGAGACTATTTAAACCTCTATTAGTTATTTTGAGTTAGTTTTTAATTAATAATATTCTATCATTTCTTTTCCTTAAAATAATGAATTTTTTGAGTGTCTATTATCTAGTACTCTACAGAATCAACAAGTCTTTAAAAGATTATTTTTGACATTCATGTTTGAATCAAATGTTTCAATAACTTCCACTATGTCAGCTATTTTGTTGGCCTTTAAACTAAGTTATCTCGTGAACCAATGGAACATTCTTGAGGTTCATGTAATTATTGTTATTGCATTAGTATAAATTTTATACTCTTTAATTTTGTGATATGAAACATATATCATATTATGGAGTGTTATTGTACTGGATGGTAGTTAAATTGCTAATTAATTTAAATGTATACATGTAATAACGTCAAACGTGGTGTCAAGTGTCGAAAATTGTATGTATATATAAAATTATTAATCTATTTTATATATAAATAACTTTTTGAGATTTTTTTTTCTAAATATTAATTATGTACCATAAAATTTTAAGGTTTTTTGATAGAATCATACGATTCTACGATCCAATTCTGACCGATCCAATTCTGACCCCAACGTAGGATCATAATTTTACAAATTAGTCCTCTCGGGACAAACAATTGGCTAACATGTGGTGGTGTTTCTACCATGAGGTTTGAAGATCAAATCCTAACTAATAATCGGGCGTCTGCTCTCCTCCATGTACTATTCAACTGTCCGAGACAAAGATGAGCAAATTACCTTTTATAATTTACCTCTTTTATATTGATCTTGAACAAACTGACCGAGACAAAGATGAGCAAATTACCTTTTTGCCCCCATAATTTTACAAATCATGGTTGGGACACACGACTTTCTTTTTAATTCGATCAAAAGTAATGTAACAATTATTCTCACGCATATATCATATTTTTTGTAGCGGACTTTTAAACAATTGAAAACACTAAAACAAAACATAATTGATTAAATTTTCAAAGCCGAGATATATTTTAATGTAATTCATTGGCCAAACTTAGTTTGATAAAATATTAAAAAATATCATCCAAATGAGTTTTAATTGGTAAGCAGCTACCAATGCAGAATTGCGACAAATAATCGCGACCAATGTGACTAGCCACGTCGCCTACCGATTGCAACATAACATAAAAAATTTAAATTTAAGTGCAAACCACAAATTTCTCCATAAAATCATCCAATCTAGATAAATATTTGTCAAAAGTTAAAAATTAATAATTGTTAATAATGATATAGTATGTATAAACAAAAAAATGTACAAATTATGCCAAAAGAGATGTAACTTTACTAAAATATTATTTTAGTTGCAACCTTCTATTTTTCAAGAGATCAAACTTATTAATTATGCACTGTATATTAATTTCACGAGCTATTTCTTTTTCAATATACAAAATCATTACATTGTTCAAATATTCTTGCTCCATTTTATTACAGTGTGTCTTGAGAAATTTTATCCTTGAAAATGCTCACTTTGTTGTAGTCATTGAAACCGGAAAAGTTAAGACCAGACAAATCAACCTATCAATAACGAAATAAATCCTTGACTTCTTTGTTTCAACCAGCAATCAACATAATTTATGAAGAGAATTGACATCTTTAAACCTCGAGTCCTTAAATACATCAAGCTTGTAATCATCCAATTGAGTCTTCAAATGTTTCATGTCGTCTTTGGCAAACTCAGTATGATAAAATTTCTCAATTAAAGAATAAATTACACTTTTAGAGAATGATTTGAAACCATCACTTGGATTCAAGGCTTCACAGAGAGTAAGAAGCTCTATTGATTCCTTAGTAAATCTTATATTCAACTCCATCAATTAGTTTGTCAATCAAAACATTAAATACATGAAATTGATAGTATTCCACCACTATAAAATATTTTTCTACAGACAAAACACTTAGTACCTTTAATATAACGATCAGTCAAATCAGGCACTATAAGATCATGAGTATCACAAAAATTATTCACACTCCACAGAAAATCATCTCATTCATCATCTCACATTTTCTAGAAAAACAATTTCATAGTAGCGACTAAACACATTGCATTCAAAATGTCTTGAGTTTTTCGTTGCAATACTTGGCACAACATATCAAATGTTTCCAAAACTCTATGCATTAACAATAACATAAACACAAAATTAAATGTCATCATCCATTTAAGCAAACCTTTAGCCTCTACACGAATATTAAAGGTCAACTCCCCCATGAGATCTCCGAGAAATGTACAAATTGAACTAAATAATTCAATAACTCGAATAACAGAAGTGTAATGTGAACTCCAACGAGTAGATGCGGATTGTTGCAAAGTACTAGCTTGATTGACTCCAGTACCAGTCCGAAGTTCTCCATATTTTATCAAATTAATGATTTCATCTCCTCGAATTGATTTTAATTGAGAATGTCGGTTTGAAGAAGAACCCACAAAATTGACAATTGAACTCAATTTGGAAAAAAAAAATAATCATACATATAATACCTCTTTAGCTGCTACAACTAAAGTAAGTTGTAGTCAATGAGCAAAACAATAAATATAATATGTAAACGAACAATCTTTGAAGAATAGTACTTGTAATCCATTCCATTATCTCAACATATATCTAACACCATCGTATCCTTGACCTCGCATATTTTCAATCAAAAGTTTATATTGTGTCAAGATGTTACATATATGTGTTTTCAAAGTCAAGGAATTAGTGTCATCAAGACCAATAACTTCAAAAAATCTCTCTCTAACAAACCCATCACAATTTATGTACCGCAAAATAATAGTCATTTGTGATCTATGAAATTCATCAACAAGAATGTTAGGTTTTTCGGGCCGCGAAAACCGCTTTTTCGCGTCGCGGAAACCCCGAATCACCCTAGCCAACGGATCCGTGCGAAGAGTATAGAACAAAAATTTACGAGTACGGGTTTACAACTTAGATCTACTCCTAGACCTACATGAAGAAAGATTTATACCTTCGATGCGAAGCCCTTCGCAATCCCGCTTGTCCTCGGTTCGCCGGATCTCGAAAGTGTCAAAGTAGACACTTCTCTATGTGTATCCACACAAGTAAGAGATGGAGAAAAATCTCTAAGGATGTGCTAGCAACCTTAGAGATCAGTAGCGAGGAGAGAGAGAGGAAGAAGAAGATGGAGTTACAACCACTTGAATGAAAAAATCAATTTTCATTCCACCTAAAAGTGGCCGGCCACTTCAAGGGATGTAACCCCCATGGAATATCAAGAGTCAAGTCTCTTGATCTCCTCCATGAGGTGGCATTTGGTCAAGTCAAACTTGACCAAATGAAGAAGCCTTGATGATGTGGCATTGGTCAAGTCAAAGTCAAGTCAAAACTTGACTCTTCATCTTCCTACTTAAGTCAAGTCAAACTTGACCACTTCTCTCCCTTGGTTGATCTAATCTAATCATTGGTTCAAGTCAATTTTAATTTAATGAATCTCTATTCATTGAATTAAATTAATTAAATGAGTCTAAGTCCAAATTAGACTCACTTAACACATGAACCAAATTGAGTCCAACTCAATTAGCCTACTTTGGATTACTCTTAATCCAATTTGGTTCATCATATGAACGTAATCATTTAGGTTCATCTAATGAACCTAATCTCCATCTAATTGCCCTTAGTGTGTGACCCTATATGTTCTTGTTGTAAAATACCGGAAATATGCGAATATTAATAACGGAATTTTCTGGAATTTTTGGAAATTTTTCGGGAATTTTTCGGAGCTTGTACGGACGAGTTAGCGGGGATAACATTTGGGTTCCGGGAAAGCCTGTTTAGGCTACCCATTTAAGCGAGGAATTGTTTATTTTATAAATTCTTTTTTCCTTATTCTTTTTTTTTTATTTTCCCCGCTGATTCCTTTCTCCCTGCTGAACTCGCGCCGACGCCAAGCTTCCTCCCGATCCTTGCCCTAACCGCTCGGCGGTTTCCCTTCTCTTCATTTCTTCTTCCCGAGTCGTCCCTGTGCCCTAGCCGTCGGCGACGCACGGAGCAGCGCCGCACACCCCGGTGCCCTAGCGCTGATCACCGCGCAGCGTCCTTTCTTCCTCTGCCTTAGCCGGTCGACCCGTGACCCTCTCCGACCGATTCGGCCAGTTTACTGGTGCCCTAGGTTGGGTTCACAGCCGGCTGACTTCTTCCTCCCTCGACTCGCGACATCGCTTCCTCTGTGTGCCACTGCCGAGGCTCTTCATCACCGGCATAGAGTCATCACAGCCATATCCGAGTCGATCCTCTTTACTTCCCTCCGTGCCCTAGCCGGATCTTGGAGGTAAGCAGTGTACCGTGTGGGTTGTTGAGGTAATCTGGTGGTGGAGTCTTCTTCCGACGGCAACCAATTAGGGTTGAGGATCCCCGGGAAGTGGACTGTGGAGTTTCTCTAGGCTATACGAGAGGAAGATTCCAGCAGGGAAGCTTGGTTCCAGTAGGTCTTCTTGCCGGAAGCACTCAAACCAGCATCACCAGTGGGTTGGATCAAGAGCAGAGGTTTGAATCAAGGTAAGAAGTAGAGTAATTGTTACATGTTGATGAGTTAGGTTCATGTATTGGATTAGGAATATATTGGATTAATCCATGTTTAGGTATGATCTTGATACCTATTGATAATTTATTCATTATTAAGTTGTGTAGAATAATTAGGTTATATGGATTAGGTTTGGAATTAAATTAATGGTATGATTAGGGTTAAAGCAATTAACCCTAAATAATCGTTGGATTTAATTTTGGTAGGATTAATGCTATATGATTAGGGTTTTGCCCTAATTTAGTGTTAGAGATTTTTATTTGGCTATTTATATGAATTGTAGCTAAATAAAAATGTATATATATTGGTGACACAGGACTTTGACGCGAGACGGGTATCTCGGAGTCAGATTTGGACTTTTCTTATCGGAGGCGGGTACTTTTGACTTATGTCATTTGATATACATAGTAGTGAATTTAACAAGTTACATTAATTATGTCCTTTATGTTGGAGCAATCCCAATGGTCCGCGGGACCATGTGTTTTGGTGTTTGGGCAAAGGGTTTAAGTTAGGTTCACCCTTGTATTTGATATGTGTATTTGAGTTGTGCAGGTTTGCAGGATACACATATGACTCAGGTTGATGGCTTCGGGTCCGGTGAAGGATGGAGCATCCGAGGGACCGTGGACAAGGCAGCGAGGACAAGGGCCGAGGGAAGCGACTTCGAGGCATACGCGAAGGATGGCATTGGGTACGAGCCGCGGGCTTGAATGCATCCGAGGGACGAGAGCCAAAGGAAGTAGGCTTGAAGGCAAAAGGTCAAAGCTGCAAAGGAAGAATCAAGTGAGTCATAAGGGTGAGGGTACGAGTGCACGAGAGATTGTACTCGGAGTAAAATCCTAGTTTTTAGGGTTTTACTGTAGCGATCAGTAGCGCCATCTGTAGCGATCGTAGCACTCCGTAGCGATCTTTATGTGATCATTGCATGTTTTAGCGATCGGTGCGATCGGGATCGGCATCGAGCAGAATGTGTGGAATCGAGCCGTTAGGATGTAACGGCCGAATTTCCACAGAGGGCAGTCACCAGTCGACTAGTAAGGGGGTTTTCAACCGTGGCCTATAAAACCAAAGCTTGGGAGCTTGGTTTGAGTTGACGAAATAGAGGTGGTTAATCTCTATTAGTAGTCTACTTGTGCCCTAGCGTCAAAAGAGTTCTTGTGAGGGTTGTGGTGAGGTTTCTCCACCCACAAGGAGCTACGTGAGCTAGCCGGAGTTTGCTGGGGAGTAATCCACCGAAGGATCGGGATCGTCCACCTTACGGACAGCCGTGGAGTAGGAGCCCTAATCTCCGAACCACGTTAAACGATCGTGTCAATTGGTTTGCTTGTCTTTCTCATTCTTAGTCTTTAGCTTTCGTATTTGTATTTGTATTGTTTGTATTCCGCTGTGCTAACAAATACGTAGGAAGCGCTTATTTGGGGGTGCCGTCTATCCAACCCCCCTTCAAGCCGGCCGTCCGATCCCCAACAAGTGGTATCAGAGCGAGGACGCTCTCCGTTGGACTAACCGCCAAGGAAGCACAAGATGACCGGCTTGATAGAACCGCCAAAGTTTGAAGGAGGAAGCCTTGGGGACATCACATTTTGGATGATGAAGATGGAAGTCTTCTTCGACACGGATTGGGATACAATGATGGTGATCAAGTACCCGTTCGAAGTCCCAAGAGACAAGAAGGGAAAGAAGCTCCGAACACGACATTGGACGGAGGAGCAAACCTCACGGTCGGAGGCAAACTCAAAGGTAATAGCAATTTTAATTGATTTATTGCCTCCTAATGTGATAAGTGGTGTAGGTAAATATGAGAACGCCCATGAATTGTGGAGTAAAGTGAAGAAATTTCCATGGGAGGAATTTTTGCCTACACAAGAAGAAGAAGAAAAATCCGAAGAAAGTGATGAAGTGGTCCAAGAGGAGAAGAAGGACCAATCGGATGTGGAGCCCAAGGAGTTGGGTTTAGTAGCTCAAGAAGAGGAGGTGGAGCAAACGGAAGTTGAGTCACACTCAATATCCGAGGAGGAGAAGGAAGATGAGGTATCATCTACATCCTCAAGAATTGAAGAAAATTCCAAGACAAGTGAAGAAGATGAAGTCTTGGAAGTAAACATAGCAAGCACCTCCATCGAAGTGAAGTCAAAGAACAACATAATTTGCTTCGGATGTAATGAGAAGGGACACTACAAGAGTAGGTGTCCAATGAGTAAGAAGAAGGTATCTCCTAAACTCAATTCAATTCCTTTAGAATCTAATTTGAGTTGTAGGAAGAAGAAGGAGAAGAAGCACATTAGATGCTTCACGTGTGGAGAACTTGGACACTACCACACAAGATGCTCAAGGAAGGGAGAGTTCAAGAAGTTGGAGCATCTAAAGAAGTGGGAGAAGAAGAAGAGGAGCTCAAGTCAAGGGGGAGCTTCAAGGGTAAGGGAGGTATACCCTAATTTGAAGTGTAATTCAAATTCAAATTCTTATCTTCCCATGCATGCTAGGAGAAATAATGATTATCATTATGTAGCAATGAAAAATTTTGGATTTAGATATCATGATAGGAGTAGGGTAATTGTAGATCAAAACCCTAGAAGACCAATGCATGAAAAATCTAGAAACAATAGACCTAGGGAGACCCAAGGCATTAATCCCAAGAAGGGGAGACACATGCCTAGGAAGGGTAGGTCTAGGAATGTCCAATTTGGACAAATTAACTCTAGGGTTAGAAACCTAGAGAAGGAGAATCAAGCTTTAAGGGGAAAGCTTGATAAGTTGGAACAATTCCTTAAGAGATTCAATGTTGGATCTAAGGAATTAAGGATGATGTTGGGTAGCCAAAGACCCAATAATGATAGATCGGGCTTGGGATACCGATCTAGTCCCTCCAAGGCCAATGAGAGTTCATATGCTAGGGTGGCAAATGATCATGGCAAGGGAGAGGTCTCCAAGGCTAAGGGAAAGTCTTATGCTAGGGTTGCATATGACTATAGCAAGGAGAAGTCAATTAATGGCAAGGAAAGTCATTTAATGGTAAGAAGAAATTAACCAAGGACAAGGTGTCCAAGGTTAAGAAAGTTACGTTTGTAGGCCAAGTGTCACCGGGGGTGGATCGATGTGGCCTAGCCATTGTGGAAGAGTCACCTAGGGAGGTGGCTAAGGCTAAGAGCTCTAGGGGGAGCTCAAAGAGTCAATTTGGGACCCATGGCCAATGGATCTCAGGTGGGTTCTACTTGGGGGTCTAGAGGAGCCATGGAGTGTGCCAAGTGGTTTAGAGACGGACTTGAGTCTCAAACCTAGGGAATTGGCACACATGGTTTATGTTTCATGCAAGAAATATGACAATTGGGGTCATATTGCATGATAATTGGTTTTGGAAGTATAGATGCCATATAAACCAATGCTAGGGATGCATTGTGGGTTGGTATGGGCAAATACATCAAGAGGAAGCCAAAACTAGGGCTTTAGGTCAAGGTTAAATTGAACCATTTAGCTAGTTTTGAGTTTTGTGTCAATCTTGGGATTGGTGATAGATACATTTTTGAATGTATTTTTCCCAAGTAGACATGGGTAAAACAGACCTCTCCACAAAATTTGGGGATTTTTGGAGGTCTGTGGAATTTCTGGTGCATTTCTGAAATTGGGTCAGAAATGCTGAAAAAGGCTGAAAAACTGTGCCAGTCGACTGCAACTTTTAGCAGTCGACTGCACCAGTCGACTGCTAAAAGTTGCAGTCGACTGGCTGGAAACAGAAGCATTCTGTTCGCTCGACCAGTAGCGACCAGTCGACTGGTAGTTCTTGCAGTCGACTGATACCAGTCTGAAATTGTTTTCAGCATTGAATTTTGACCAAGTCAACTCATACAGGTGTATGAAATCCATGGGGGATTAATACATGAGTTTAGGGTCAATTGGAATGACAAGTTTTCAACAATTGGGATATTGTTGGAGGACTTTTTGGATGTTAGGCAAAGGGGGAGAAGTAAGGTTTAGTTGGGAAAACCTGAAAGTGCCTTTGTGTAGGGGGAGCCTTGGGATAGGTTCTTAAAAAGCCCGTTGTAAAAATCCTAGCTCAATGGAGAGCTTAGGTAAAGGGGGAGCCTTGGGATAGGTCCTTAAAAAGCCCTATGTGGAAAATCCTATCTCAATGGGAGCTTAGGTGTAGGGGGAGCCTTGGGATAGGTTCTTAAAAAGCCCTGTGCATTGTTTCGGCGGTTGCCAAGTGTGTAGCTTTGGCAACGTAAGTCCATTCGGCGGTTGCCAAGTGTGTAGCTTTGGCAACGTAAGTCCATTCGGCGTTGTAAGTCCAAGTGTGTAGCCTTGGCATCGTAAGTCCATTCGGCGGTGTAAGTCCAAGTGTGTAGCCTTGGCAACGTAAGTCCATTTGTTTTAGCATGTTTATTTGCTATATGTTTTCTCTAACTTAAACGTATTGCCAAACACCAAAAAGGGGGAGATTGTTGGAGCAATCCCAATGGTCCGCGGGACCATGTGTTTTGGTGTTTGGGCAAAGGGTTTAAGTTAGGTTCACCCTTGTATTTGATATGTGTATTTGAGTTGTGCAGGTTTGCAGGATACACATATGACTCAGGTTGATGGCTTCGGGTCCGGTGAAGGATGGAGCATCCGAGGGACCGTGGACAAGGCAATGAGGACAAGGGCCGAGGGAAGCGACTTCGAGGCATACGCGAAGGATGGCATTGAGTACGAGCCGCGGCTTGAATGCATCCGAGGGACGAGAGCCAAAGGAAGTAGGCTTGAAGGCAAAAGGTCAAAGCCGCAAAGGAAGAATCAAGTGAGTCATAAGGGTGAGGGTACGAGTGCACGAGAGATTGTACTCGGAGTAAAATCCTAGTTTTAGGGTTTCATTGTAGCGTTACTGTAGCAGTACTGTAGCAATCTTGTAGCACTACTATAGTAGTCGATTGCATGTTTTAGCAGTCGACTGATGCAGTTGACCGCGCATCGAATAGGTGTGAACAGAATCGAGCTGTTCGTTCTGTCACAGAGGGCAGTCGACTGCATGTTTTAGCAGTCGACTGGTAGGCGGGGTTTTCCAACCCGTGGCCTATAAAACCAAAGCTTGGGAGCTTGGTTTGAGTTGACGAAATAGAGGTGGTTAATCTCTATTAGTAGTCTACTTGTGCCCTAGCGTCAAAAGAGTTCTTGTGAGGGTTGTGGTGAGGTTTCTCCACCCACAAGGAGCTACGTGAGCTAGCCGGAGTTTGCCGGGGAGTAATCCACCGAAGGATCGGGATCGTCCACCTTACGGACAGCCGTGGAGTAGGAGCCCTAATCTCCGAACCACGTTAAACGATCGTGTCAATTGGTTTGCTTGTCTTTCTCATTCTTAGTCTTTAGTTTTCGTATTTGTATTTGTATTGTTTGTATTCCGCTGTGCTAACAAATACGTAGGAAGCGCTTATTTGGGGGTGCCATCTATCCAACCCCCCTTCAAGCCGGCCGTCCGATCCCCAACACTTTATTTGTTTCGGTTAGTCACTACCCAATATCTGATACATGATTGATTGATTGCTTGATTTACATCCCATGTATACTTTATTTGTTTATACATGCTTATAGGGGTAGTGATATACCATGCTTCACCTTATTCAGGACCTAGGTTTTTATACCTTCTGTGTACCTTTGATGCGATATGATTCGTTGACCTAGGGTGCACTTTTCTATATATATGGATTAGGTCAGGATGTTTTTATGGTTATTGTCATGCACCATTTGCATGATTGCATGCTGTGCGATAGTCCGCTCCATTATTGTTGAGCACATCGCCAGTTACATGGATCTGCACACACCACCACTCATGGGTTAGTGGTCGATTCAGGCAGAGTGTGTTGCAGCAGGGACTCTGTTAGGCACCGCTGGTCCGCTCATAGGTAGTGTGACACAACGTGTTATCGGACAGGGACTCCTCTGGGGCGTGACACTTGTAACGTTGGCAATGCCCCTAAACCCATTTAGGAGCATAAGTAATGAGCGGTATCTAGCAACACATCATTACTACCCAAGTTACAAGAATGTTGAGATCCAACATCACCTTGTGACTACTAATTGTAACTCCTCACAAAATATGACAAGTGTCCTTCTATCCTAGACATCTAGATTGATCAATGTGAGGCATAGACCGTGTCATCCTCTAATCAATCTAAATCTTGAACTCCAAGTAGACTCACTCAATCAAATGAGCTCAATATCCTATGATCCGGTAGTAAGAATAGGGGACCCCGTCCTGTGGAGTCAACGCCACGTGGAAGTCAAAGTGACAGTTGTCCATCCGGGGAGGGCCGGGTCCGACCGACCGGTCGACCGTCCGGTGGAATCGAACGTCCGGAGATGGATGGGTCCGACCGACCGGCCGACCGCCTGGTGTTCGGCTGGTGGTTGAAGGCGCCCTGTCAAAATCAGGGTTCCGGCGCTCAGTGGAGAAGGTCGCAGGGCCGAGCGGACTGCACGCTCGGCCAAAGCCATAAGGTAACGTACTGCTAATAGTCTCCACAAAGCACGTGATGGAGAATCTCCCCAAGTAAACCATCGCATATGTCCGGCCGGATATTGAGGGAACTGTCCGGTCGGACGCCATATATGGAGCAGGGAGAAAAAGACAAGGAACATCTTCTGACAGCTGTCATGCTCTAGGACTAGGCCGTACTCTAAACCTTATGACAGGGGGTTCCGCTGTTCCATCGAAGACGTGCTTGTACTGCAGCAGTATGGGGTCAGGTAAGCTCACTGACAGGCCTTTACTGGGGTATGGGCTGAGGACACGTGTACACCTTGGTATGTGTGCACCCGCTTCTCCACATCCCTATATAAAGCCTCTCATCCTTCGCCGGAGGTACGTTTTCTACGAGCTTTGGAGCCACTTTTTCTCTCTTGAGCTTCGCCTGACTTGAGCATCGGAGGGTCGCCGCCGGGAACCCCTTCCCGGCCCGACTTCTGTGCAGGTTCGACGGAGCTTCGTGCTACCAGTCGAAGATCCACGTCAACAGTCGAAAAGCGCCCCGTGGCCAGCGTCCGTTGATTCAGTATTCGGACAGGATCAATTTGGCGCCGTCTGTGGGAACGCTCCTGCATCCGAACGGAAACAATGGACGAGGCTGGACGACAACACACGGTGACGCTTTCGACGGAGGAACTCGACGCTCTGATCGAGATAAGGGCCGCCAAGCTTGTGGAGCAAAAACAGAAAGCCACAGCCGAGCGGCCGGAGCAGCAAGCAACGTCAGCGTCTGGTGGTCGAGCGGAAGCACCACCAGCCACCGTTGCATTTCATCGAGCCCTATTCCGCACTCCTGAAGCCGCAGCAGCTCATAGAGATCGGGGATTTTCTTCGGACGAAATGCCTAGACGAGATGACAGAAAAGGGAAAGCCCCTCGAGCGGACGCATCGCCTGAACGGATTAATCGCCAATTCTCAGAAGCCATCTTAAAGGATCCTCTGCCAAAGCACTACGTGCCCCCCGCGATCGGTGAATACCATGGAACCACCGATCCGGACGATCATCTGGGTAAGTTTGATAACACAGCTACGCTCCATCAATACACAGATGGAGTAAAATGTCGAGTTTTTCTTACCACTCTCTCGGGATCGGCTCAACGGTGGTTTCGGAGGCTGCCGGACGGATCCATCACGAGCTTCAAGGATTTCCGGACGGCCTTCCTCCACCACTTCGCCAGCAGTCGGCGCTATCAGAAAACCAGTGTTAGTCTGTTTGCCATCAAACAGGAGCCGAGAGAGCCGCTCAGAGCCTACATCCAGCGGTTCAACAAGGTGGCGATGGATATTTCAACGGCCACCTCGGAGACCATGATGAATGCCTTCACACAAGGCCTCGTGGATGGCGATTTCTTCCGATCGCTCATTCGGAAGCCGCCCCGAGACTATGATCACATGCTACACCGAGCCAACGAATACATCAACGTGGAGGAAGCGCAAGCGGCCAGGAAAAAAGAAACTCTAACTGAGCGGGCTCCTCCTGCCGAGCGGAAACAGCACGTAGCTCATCAGCCGCCCAGAGGACCGAGGGTCGAAGCAATCCGCTCCCCCCATGTCAGGTCTCACGTGCAAGAGGTAGCTGCCGGCCGACCCAAGCAAAAGAAGAAATGGACCCCGATGTTCTGCTCTTTCCACCGGACGGATACTCACAACACAAGGGATTGTCGAAGTCTTCCCTTCGTGGCTCATCCCGTTCCCCGGAATGGCAGTCGACATTCTCCCTCAATCGACAGGCGACAGAGAACTCATGAAGCCGATCGAACTCAAGCTGACAAACGACAACAACAGACCCCCGATCGGCATCGCTCACCAAGGCGGGAGAATCGCCGCATGTCTAGGGAACGGTCTCGTCCATCCATTCGGGAGGAAGAAAATAGAAGTAATACCTCCAGAGGCGAGATAAATATCATTGCTGGTGGGCCGACCGAAGGAGACTCCAACCGAGCGAGGAAGGCGAGCGTCCGACAGCTCCAGATTCATGCGGTCGGCTGCAGTTAGGAAAGGGCGAGCGGACCCGAGATAAGCTTCGGGCCCAGGGACTTGGAAGGGGTCGAAGTGCCGCATGACGACGCTCTCCTCATCAAAGCGGTAATAGCGAATTATACTATCCACCGCGTTTTTATTGATACAGGGAGCTCGGTCAATATCTTCTTCAAGAAAGCATTCGATCAGCTGCAAATTGATCGAGCCGAGCTGCTGCCCATGCCAACCCCCCTTTACGGGTTTACGGGCAATGAAGTCCTGCCGGTCGGACAAATCCGTCTGGCTATCTCTCTGGGAGAAGAGCCACTCAGGAGGACGCGTACAACGAACTTTGTGGTGGTAGACTCTGCCTCTTCATACAACGTCATCCTGGGACGACCGGCGCTCAGTGAGTTCCGCGCGGCCGTCTCCACCTTCCACCAGAAGATCAAGTTCCCCGTAGAAGACAAAGTGGAAGAAGTACGGGGAGATCAACTGGCCGCTCGGCGATGCTACATCGAGATGGTCCGAGCAGAAGCCAATTCCGCTCAGAAAACACCCCGGATTGAGGTAAACGCCATCACAGAAAAGTCTCCCTCTTTAGTTTATGAAGAAAAAGAGGAAGTGCAGATACACCCGACCCGATCGGAAGCTACGACCTTCATCGCGTCCGATCTAGAGGCGAATCAAAAAGAGGAGGTGATCCAATGTCTCCGAAGGAATCACGATGTCTTCGTCTGGTCGACGCATGAGCTGCCCGGAATTTCGCCGAGCATAACGCAGCATGAGCTACATGTCCGACCGGACTCACGGCCAGTAAAGCAAAGAAAAAGGGATTTCAGCGCCGAGCAGAATTCCATCATCCGAGCGGAGGTGGAAAAACTCCTGGAGGCCGGCCATATACGCGAGGTGCAGTTCCCGAGCTGGTTGGCTAACGTAGTATTAGTCTCCAAGCCAGGCAACAAGTGGAGAGTGTGCATAGATTTTCGGGATCTCAACAAAGTTTGCCCGAAAGATTTTTATCCTCTGTCCCGAATAGATCAGCTGGTGGACTCCACGGCCGGCTGCGAATTAATTTGTATGTTCGACGCCTACCAGGGCTATCACCAAGTGTCGCTCGCCCGTGAAGATCAAGAAAAAGTCAGCTTCGTGACGGCTGACGGCACTTATTGCTATAATGTGATGCCGTTCGGATTGAAGAATGCGGGGGCCACATATCAGCGCTTGATGAATAAAGTATTCAGAGAGCAGATCGGGCGGAATCTAGAAGTTTATGTGGACAACATTCTCATTAAGTCCGTCCGAGCGGCCGATCTCTTCAAGGACATGGAAGAAACCTTCCGAACGCTACGCAAATATGGAGTCAAGCTAAATCCCCAGAAGTGCCTGTTCGGAGCAAAAGGAGGGCGTTTCTTGGAATACATAGTGACCGAGCGGGGCATAGAAGCAAATCCCAGCAAGGTGAAAGCTCTACAAGATATGCCGCATCCAAGAAATACAAGGGAAGTGCAGCGTTTGACCGGTCGGATAACCGCTCTGTCCAGATTCATCTCCAAAACCGCCAATCGGAGCCTTCCTTTTTTCAAGATCTTACGCAAGGCTACAAAATTTCACTGGGACGAAGAATGCGACCGGGCGTTCGAAGATTTAAAGGCATATCTGAATTCGCTCCCGGTATTAGCCAAGCCGACTATTGGTGAGCCACTTTATATTTACCTATCCTCGACCGAGCAGGCAATCGGCTCAGCAATGGTGAGGGCGAGCGGAGAGGAGTCTGTGTATTTCCTTAGTCACATTTTAAAAGATGTTGAATCTCGCTACACTGGACTCGAAAAGCTAGACTTCGCTCTGATCCTCGCCGCTCGGCGCCTTCGTCCATATTTCCTGACGCATACCATCATTGTCAAAACCAATAGCCCGCTCGGGCGTGTATTGCTGAATCCAGAAGCGTCCGGGCGACTCATCAAGTGGACGACGGAGTTAAGTGAATTTGACATCCAATACCAGCCCCGCTCGGCAATCAAGGCGCAGTCCTTGGCGGATTTTGTGACTGAAGTTCAGAATTCAGAGCCGGAAGCTATGTGGAGAATATTTGTGGACGGATCATCCACTCGGCTCGGAAGCGAGATTGGAATACTGTTGCTCTCCCCTCAAGAAGAAAAGATGCACTTATCCGTCCGGCTGGATTATAAAGCTACAAACAACGAAGCAGAATATGAAGCCCTCATAGCCGGCTTACAGGCCGCCCGACATGTAGGTGCCGGACGGGTAACACTCCATTCAAACTCCCAACTGGCCGCTCAGCAGCTGACAGACACCTTTGAAATCAACAACGCTCGGCTCAAGCTTTACGCTCAAGCCTTCGAGAAGCTCAAGACTGACTTCAGAGAAGTTATCATCCAAAAGATACCCCGAGCAGAGAACCAAGCGGCTGATGAGTTAGCCAAACTTGCAAGTTCAATGACGCCGATCGCCATCCAGCAGCCAATTGAACAAGTATCTTTGGTGGCGCATGTCGAGCGGATGGAGGGCCTCGCATTTCCGAGCGACTGGAGGACACCCATCACAGAGTTTCTGCACTCGGGCGCCACACCGTCCGATCAGAATGAGGCTCAGCTGCTAAGGAGGAGAGCCGGTCGGTTCACACTCATCGGCGATCAGCTTTACAAGAAATCTTTCTCACGACCGCTGTTGAAGTGCGTGAGCTCAGAGGACTCGGCTTACATCCTCCAGGAAGTACATCAAGGATCCTGCGGAGGACATCCGGGCGGGCGATCGCTGGCTAGGAAGATCCTGTTGGCCGGGTACTTTTGGCCGACCTTACAAGCAGACGCAGCTCGGACCGTGTCGACATGTCTTTCGTGCCAAAAATACCACAACTTCTATCACCGACCGGCAGAGGAAATGAAGGCATCAACAATCTCATGTCCGTTCAACCAGTGGGGAATGGATATCGTTGGTCCATTTCCTATGGCGACCGGACAGCGGAAATTTCTACTAGTGGCAGTCGATTATTTTTCCAAGTGGGTGGAGGTCGAGCCGCTAGCTAGGATCACCGAACAGATGGCCAAAGAGTTCATATGGCAGCACATCATATGTCGGTTCGGCATCCCTCGTCGACTGATTTCCGACAACGGACGGCAATTCACAGGCAAAATGCTCGAAGATTGGTGGCAAAGCCTCGGCATTGAGCAACACTTCACGTCCGTGGCCTATCCCCAAAGTAACGGTCAAGCCGAGGTAGCCAATCGGGAAATTCTTCGCATTCTGCGCGCCCGGCTCGATCACTTGGGAGTTAGTTGGGTAGATGAAGTACCGGGCGTCTTATGGGCCATCCGAACGACTCCAAAGGAAGGGACAGGCGTCACGCCTTTCCACTTGGTGTATGGTGGCGAAGCGGTCATTCCTGTTGAAGTCGGCGCCGAGTCCGCTAGGATCCAAAATTACGATGTGGACAACGCCGAGCGGAGGAACATAGAGCTGGATTTGGTCGAAGAAGAAAGAGCCAAGGCGTCCGTTCGGCTGATGGCGTACCGGCAGCGGATGAAGCAAAACTACAACCGCCGCGTAATCCCCAGATCATTCCAGGTCGACAATCTTGTCTGGAAGAAAGTCAAGTCGGTCGGCGACGTTGGCAAGCTAGAGGCACCGTGGGCGGGACCCTTCAAGGTTATTGAAAAGCTCCGCTCGGGCGCTTATTATTTGGAGGATGGAGACGGGCGACAGCTGGACCGACCTTGGAGCGCAAATCATCTCCAGCCTTATCGAGCTGGGTGAAAAGTGCACTGATGTAATTCATTTTTGTGTATATTCTAGTCGCCCATGTCCTTGTAATGCAGGAAGCAGAAATGAATTAAAAGGATGGCTAGTATGCCCGCCGAGCGGCTGTGTTAAAGATTAGCCGTGAAGACCGTCAAGCTCCGACGTTAAATATCGAGAGACGAGCCGACGTCTATAAACCCTCCGAGCAGAAGACCGTCGAGCTCCGACGTTAAATATCGAGAGATGAGCCGGCGTCTATAAACCCTCCGAGCGGAAGACCGTCGAGCTCCGACGTTAAATATCGAGAGACGAGCCGGCGTCTATAAACCCTCCGAGTGGAAGACCGTCGAGCTCCGACGTTAAATATCGAGAGACGAGCCGGCGTCTATAAACGTCCGAGCATAAGACCGTCGAGCTCCGACGTTAAATATCAAGAGACGATCCGGCATCTATAAACCCTCCGAGCGGAAGACCGTCGAGCTCCGACGTTAAATATCGAGAGACGAGCCGGCGTCTATAAACCCTCCGAGCGGAAGACCGTCGAGCTCCAACGTTAAATATCGAGAGACGAGCCGGCGTCTATAAACCCTCCGAGCGGAAGACCGTCGAGCTCCGACGTTAAATATCGAGAGATGAGCCGGCGTCTATAAACGTCCGAGCGGAAGACCGTCGAGCTCCGACGTTAAATATCGAGAGACGAGCCGGCGTCTATAAACGTCCGAGCGGAAGACCGTCGAGCTCTGACGTTAAATATCGAGAGACGAGCCGGCGTCTATAAACCCTCCGAGCGGAAGACCGTCGAGCTCGGGCGTTAAATATCGAGAGACGAGCCGGCGTCTATAAACCCTCCGAGCGGAAGACCATCGAGCTCCGACGTTAAATATCGAGAGACGAGCCGACGTCTATAAACGTCCGAGTGGAAGACCGTCGAGCTCCGACGTTAAATATCGAGAGATGAGCCGGTGTCTATAAACCCTCCGAGAGGAAGACCGTCGAGCTCCGACGTTAAATATCGAGAGACGAGCCGGCGTCTATAAACCCTCCGAGCGGAAGGCCGTCGAGCTCCGACGTTAAATATCGAGAGACGAGCCGGCGTCTATAAACCCTCTGAGCGGAAGACCGTCGAGCTCCGACGTTAAATATCGAGAGACGAGCCGGCGTCTATAAACGTCCGAGCAGAAGACCGTCGAGCTCTGACGTTAAATATCGAGAGACGAGCTGGCGTCTATAAACCCACCGAGCGGATTAAAGCATCTAATGTGCCGAGGCACGCGATTTCGATACCGTTCGATCGTCTCTACGCTCTGATTGGCCCAGTATCCAGAAGTACTTGGGCATTTGATAACACGGTATATTTCGCCGAGCGGGGAGATCAGGATGATTACTTTGTTAAAATCCCTTGGGGGGGCACGAGAAGTAACAATGGGCGAGCGGATAAACACACATCTTATGAAATAAGACAGCAAATACAAGGAAAACATTGCATTAGAGGTAAAGCCTTAGGCCGAGCGGCCCAATTACAAAAAAGGATAATATCTGGGCGAGTGGCCGAATTACAGAAAACTACTCAATATAATCATAGAGGTCCCTGGGAATGTCATTCAGAAGCGCCATTTGATCTGCGGCTGGGATAACTGCGGACTCGGGAAGATGCCCCTTCGACTTCAGATACTTGGTGGTGGCGGTCATAGCCAGGTCGAAGGCCGTGTACATCCGCTCGCAGACTTTCTCCGAGAATTCAGGCGAGCCGATGTAGCTCTGTCTTAAGGCAGCGATCCGACTCGGCTCGGCATCTTGATATTCTTTGAAAGCCGCCTGGGAACCAGTAAGGGCCGCATTCAGATGCCGAATCTTGTCCGCGTCGGCCGAGCGGCCCGCCTTCTCCTTGTCGAGCTGCTCTATCAACTCTTTTATCTTCAGCTCCATACCCCGAGCCTCCACGTTTTTCTTCTCCAGATCGGAGATAGCTGTATTTTTCCGAGTGGTGGCCAGAGTTATTTTTTGTGTCGAGCGACTTGACTTGTCGCTCGGACTCAGCTAGGGCGTGGGCCTGGTCGGCTGTCTTCTTCTGCTCGGCCGCTAGCAGAGTTTGAGCTTTCTTCAGCTCCTTTTGCAGCTCGGAATAGGAAGGGCCCTGAAGGCCGGACGGACCAACTGCGGCCTTCAGTTGTCGTAGCTCTTCATCCACCAGGGCCAAGCGGTTGGAAACCGCAATTTCCTCCACCCATCTCTGGCAAAAGAAAATTATAGTTGTTAGCGGCCGATCGGAAAGAATGCATACAAAACTTCGTAGAGCAAACTTACCCCCGTAGCCTCCCGCATGTGGCTATTGGCCAAGTTTCCGAGGGGGATCAGCGCTGTGCGTGCTCGAGCATCGGCCCACATCTCAGCTAGGGGTCCTTTCAAGGTAATGGTGTGCTCGGGCACGGTTGGGCGGTCGGCCTCTGGCAGCAGCTCTTCAGTCGGTAGATGAAGAGTGACCCGAATCGTGAGACCATGACCAGGGGTCGTCCGACCGGCATCCGGAAGGGGATCAGAAGCCGGCGCAGAAAACTGTGAATGAATGGTCGAGCGTTGGACCGAATGGCGAGCAGGCGAGAGAGTGCTGATCGGAATAGTCTCAACCGGAGCAGCCGGCTCGTCCCAGTCAGAAGGGGTCCGGTCGGACGAAATGGTCTCGGCCGTAGGCGCCTTGCCTCGAGCGATGGCGGTGGCCCGGTCGGAAGGTTGGACCGCAGAGGTAGCATATCGCAGCGGAGTCTCCACTCGACGCCTCTTTTGCAGAGGCTGCTCCTCCTCCCGAGCGGAACCTTCCTTGGGGGCAGTTGGTTCTTCAAGGGGGTAGCTCCGCTGGCCACGTTCTGTTGAGAAGCTTGAGCGGCCAACTCAACTTGAGTCCCGCTCTCTCCTTCATGGGAGCCGACCGGTTGAATACCCAGCACTTCCATTTCCTTGGCCGCCGCGGCCTCTAGCGCCGCCGCCTTTCTCTTCAGAACACCGGCCATCACCGAGTCCATGACTATGTCAGCTGCAGGAGAAAGAAAAGAAATCAGTTAGCAATTAAACCAAATGCCCAAGCAAAATTCTTACCGAAGCCGGTCGGAAGAGGAGTCCGTATAGGACTCAGCCCGAAGATGTACATCACTCTCTCGTGAAGAAGTTTATTGATGTCAAGTCGTAAACCGGCCAGTATATTTGCAGCGTGGAGATAGTCCGGTCGGGTCTTGAACTTCTTCAGCTCGGGAGTGGGAGGTAGACTGACCTGCCACTGGGTCGGGAAGTTTGCCTGATTGGGCATACGGATGTAGAAAAAATAATCCTTCCAATGTTTATTGGAAGTAGGTAACTTGTTGAAGAAGACTAAGCCGGGTCGAGCTTGGAACATGAAGGTGCCCGGCTCAGCTTGCTTGGGATAGTAGAAATAAAAGACCTCCGGTCGGAGGGGGATGTTGTGAATCTTGAACAAAACCACAACACCGCAGAGGAGACGAAAGGTGTTGGGTACTAAACTGCCGAGCGGCACACCAAAAAAATTACAAACATCTACGATGAAAGGATGTACAGGGAACCGCAGACCGGCGGTAAATTGGTCGCGGAAGACACAGAAGGCTCCGCGCGGCAGCCTGTGCGGCCGAGCGGAAGGACCAGCTAAACGAATTTCGAAATCATCTGGGATTTCAAAATTGTCCGTCAAAATATCGAAGTCCCGTTGTTCAAAGCGGAACTGCATGGTAGTGTACCATGGGCCGAGGGACTGGTCTTCCGGATGAGAAGAACTAGCCATGAGCCGGGCGGGAGAAATCAAAAAGGGCAAAAAGGCCAGAGGAAAACAACCGACAACGAAAAGAAGTTTCAAGGATTGGAACTAGGGAAAGAAATGCGAATGAGACACCAGAAATAAGGAAGGAAAGTGATAAACCCTTACAGAGAGGAAAGGGATCGAAGAAGGGGCGCCGGAGAGCGTCGGAGAACAGAGATGGTATCGCCGGAGTTCCAAGCGTTGGGGACGGGTCGAAATCGCAAAGGCAAACGCGAGAGAGAAGGAAACGAAGGATTTATAGGGTGGAAGCCGGGCAGTCTCCACCGTCGGATCCAGGTCACAGGAATCAACGCGTACATCGGGCCGTCCATTTCGAATCGCTTCGATCACATCAAAGCACCATGCCACCGCCGTCGTACGATGATGGCATTGCGCCACGTGGCATTCAATCATTAGGAGCATTTAATGAAAGCATGATCAACCTTAATGTCGAAGATTGGCGCAGAACACGAGGAGATCCGGTGAATGCCATCGTTGATTCGTTTAAGGCTATCTCTACGGTTGGCCGAGCGGAGAGTACTAGCACGGAGGAGCCGTTCGGCTAGATTCGTAGTCCAGTCAGTCGGACTATTCGTCTCCTTCGACTAGACTTGAAGGGGAGGCAAGTGATCCGGTAGTAAGAATAGGGGACCCCGTCCTGTGGAGTCAACGCCACGTGGAAGTCAAAGTGGCAGTTGTCCATCCGGGGAGGGCCGGGTCCGACCGACCGGTCGACCGTCCGGTGGAATCGAACGTCCGAAGATGGATGGGTCCGACCGACCGGCCGACCGCCTGGTGTTCGGCTGGTGGTTGAAGGCGCCCTGTCAAAATCAGGGTTCCGACGCTTAGTGGAGAAGGTCGCAGGGCCGAGCGGACTGCACGCTCGGCCAAAGCCATAAGGTAACGTACTGCTAATAGTCTCCACAAAGCACGTGATGGAGAATCTCCCCAAGTAAACCATCGCATATGTCCGGCCGGATATTGAGGGAACTGTCCGGCCGGACGCCATATATGGAGCAGGGAGAAAAAGACAAGGAACATCTTCTGATAGCTGTCATGCTCTAGGACTAGGTCGTACTCCAAACCTTATGACAGGGGGTTCCGCTGTCCCATCGAAGACGTGCTTGTACTACAGCAGTATGGGGTCAGGTAAGCTCACTGACAGGCCTTTACTGGGGTATGGGCTGAGGACACGTGTACACCTTGGTATGTGTGCACCCGCTTCTCCACATCCCTATATAAAGCCTCTCATCCTTCGCCGGAGGTACGTTTTCTACGAGCTTTGGAGCCACTTTTTCTCTCTTGAGCTTCGCCTGACTTGAGCGTCGGAGGGTCGCCGCTGGGAACCCCTTCCCGGGCCGACTTCTGTGCAGGTTCGCCGGAGCTTCGTTCTACCAGTCGAAGATCCACGTCAACAGTCGAAAAGCGCCCCGTGCCCAGCGTCCGTTGATTCAGTATTCGGACAGGATCATCCTATATTGACTCATTTGGGCATGACCATGCACTTCGTGGTCTCACTCTATCAAGAATATCGATGTCGCTCCCGTCATATAGGAGGGATAGATCACATCTACATCACTCACATCCCACTGCATAATTCGTTACATACCCAGTAATCGCCTTTATAGTCCACTCAGTTACGGGTGACGTTTAACGAAACCAAAGTATATAACTCCTTATGTAGGGATCCATGGTGACTTCAGGTCTAAGGACTAGTAGTCATACTAATAGCCACATGAGAAAGTATATGACACTCATATAACGATCCATGATACTTTCTAATGGCGGGTCATTCAGTATACATTCTCCAATGCATACCCATGTGTAAACTTGATATCTCTATATCCATGACTTGTGAGATCAAGTCATCGAGTTGACCTACATGCTAGTCTTATTGCATTAACATTGTCCCTGAATGTTAATACTCTCGACTAGGAATGATTAAGAGTAGTGTTCCCTATATCATCTCACTATCGGTTCAACTAACCGATTGATATAGGTGAGAACTGTCTATTCAAGGACGTTATTATACTTAGTTTATTTGGCACCAATACAAGTAAGTAGAATAACCAAAACCAAATGCCTTTATTTATATAGAATATGATACAACAAGTCCAAAATACAATCATCAAATGATTGGCTCTAGGGCTCTAGCTAACAATCTCCCACTAGCACTAGTGCCAATCAGTGTAGGCTCTAAGCCCCAATGACCTAGTGTGGCCATCATGCTTCCTCTGTGTCAAAGCCTTGGTCAAGGGATCTGCGATGTTAGCCTCTGTAGGTACTCTGCAAATCTTCGCATCTCCTCTCTCGATGATCTCTCGAATGAGATGAAAGCGCCGTAGTATGTGTTTGGTCCGCTGGTGTGAGCAAGGTTCCTTCGCCTGTACTATAACTCCATTGTTGTCACAATAGAGCTCAATGGGGTCAGCAATGCTAGGAACCACCCCAAGTTCAGTGATGAACTTGCGGATCCAAACTGCCTCCTTTGTTGCCTCTGATGCAGTAATATACTCGGCTTCTATTGTAGAATCAGCTATTGTATCCTGCTTCGAACTCTTCCATCTGACAGCACCACCATTAATGCAAAATACGAACCCCGACTGCGATCTATAGTCATCCTGGTCGGTCTGGAAGCTAGCATCACTGTAACCCTTTACAGCTAGCTCATCATCGCCTCCATATATCAAGAAATATTCTTTAGTCCTTCTTAAGTACTTAAGAATATTCTTGACCGCTATCCAGTGACTTTCACCTGGATCTGACTGGTATCTACTCGTCATGCTCAAAGCATACGAGACATCAGGTCGAGTATATAGCATGGCGTACATGATCGATCCTATGGCTGAGGCATAAGGGATCTGATCCATGCGGTCTCTCTCCTCTCTAGAAGAGGGACATTGAGTCTTCGAAAGACTCACGCCATGTGACATCGGCAGAAATCCCTTTTTGGAGTTCTGCACGGCAAACCGTAGGAGTACCTTGTCAATGTATGTACTCTGACTTAGGCCAAGCAATCTCTTAGATCTATCTCTATAGATCTGTATCCCTAGAATGCGGGATGCCTCACCTAAGTCCTTCATTGAGAAGCAACTCCCTAGCCATGTCTTGACAGACTGAAGCATAGGGATGTCCTTCCCAATGAGCAGTATGTCATCCACATACAATATGAGGAAGACAACTATGTCCCCTACAACATTCTTGTAGACACAAGGTTCATCTTCGTTCTTGATGAAACCAAATTGTTTGATTGCATCATCGAATAGAAGATTCCAGCTCCGAGAAGCTTGCTTTAGTCCATAAATGGACCTATGCAGCTTGCATACTCTGCTAGTATGCTGTGGATCTACAAAACCCTCAAGTTGTGTCATGTACACATCCTCGAGTAGGTTTCCATTCAGAAACGCGATTTTGACATCCATCTGTCATATCTCATAGTCATGGTAGGCTGCAATAGCAAGTATGATCCGAATGGACTTAAACATCGCTACTGGAGAAAAAGTTTCATCATAGTCAATACCATGAATCTGCTTGAAACCTTTAGCTACCAAGCGACCTTTATATATAAGTTCATCCATGTCAGTCTTTCTCTTAAAGACCCACTTACACCCTATGGATTTTACCCCTTCAGGTGGATCAACCAAAGTCCATACTTGGTTGGTGTACATGGATTCCATTTCGGATCTCATGGCCTCTAACCATTTCTTAGAATCTGGTCTCATCACAGCTTCCTGATAGGTGGTAGGCTCATCCTCTATGAGCATAATGTCATCATGGTCAGACAAGATAAATGTGTATCTCTCAGGCTGACGACGTACTCTATCAGACCTGCGAAGAGGTATGTCTACTTGAACTGGTTGTTGTTCCTCAACTCCTTGTGGAACAACATCCTCCACAACACTTTGTGGTTCCAGTTTAATTTCCATCGAGGCATCAGTGCTATTGTTCGCATCTTGAACTTCTTCAAGATCGAACACGCTCCGACTAGTTTTTCTAGAAATAAAGTCCCTTTCTAGAAAGACCCCAGTCTTTGCCACAACTACCTTGTGCTGACTGGGAATGTAGAAGTAATATCCCTTAGTTTCCTTGGGATATCCAATGAAAAAGCACTTGTTGGGTTTGAGTTCTAATTTGTCTGAGATTTGACGTCGAACGTAAGCCTCACAACCCCAAATCCTCATGAAAGACACCTGGGCATCTCTCTCAGTCTATATCCTATATGATGTCTTTATCACGGCCTTGGATGGAACTCGGTTGAGTATAAAAGCTGCCGTCTCTAAAGCATAGCCCCAAAGGTATGTCGGAATATCTGTGTGACTCATCATAGATCGTACCATATCTAATAAAAGATACATTTATAAATTCTAAATTATGATTTTAATTTATGAAGCGATATTTACTATAGAACAAATTAAACTTTCAAATCTTACCAATGCAAATTGTAAAAAAGCAACGAAAATTATAATCACAAATTCACAACTAAAATATGGAATGTTAATTATCAAATACCATAGTTAACAACAAAAATAAGTAAATGAGTGAATCAACTCACCGAAGGACTCCGATAAAATTAGTGTAGGGTTGTAGAATGCAAAGATGAGTGAAGATGAATCAAGTCACGGTCGCACAACTCAAAGCTGAAGATGGGCAGTAGAAGAGGATCAAAGACATTGGGGAAGTTGAGATCGAGGCAGATAGCACCAACAGACAACACTGCAACAGTCACGCAGTGGAGTTTCAGAAGAGGTGTGTTGCGTTCACAAATCCTCCAGTGGTTCAGGAGGAGCAAGCGTTGTTGCATAGGCAATGTTCAATGATGAAGGAGGAGGAAAATTTTTACCTTTATGCTCTTCTCGCTTTCTGTTTTTTTGTTATTCTTGCTTTTTGCCGATCTATTTTGGAAGAAGAGAATTGTGAAAGGATTTTGGTAGATGGGATTTGATAAAATTTTAGTTTATATATATGGGCTTGAGCCCAGCAAGCCCATACTTACCATATGCCTCTACATTGATCATGACTAGTTACGACAATGCCTTTAGGGTTTGACACAGGTAATAACCGTATGATATTTTGTTCGAATCAAGTAGGTGTTGATCCCATAATTTCACCGCCGGTAGAAGCTCCACCTTGTGTTTGTCACATGTGCTCCTGTTAAATCTCCCTCCATATGACATGGACAGAGAAGCTGTTAATGTGGTGATTTGTATTTAGTTGTTACAACCATCAATCATGGCTACGCTAGTCTCTACGTCTTAACAATTATTTTTATATTATTCTAAAAAGAAATACATTTTTTTGGATATTTTAAAAAATTTAGTGCACTGATAAATTATCCTTATTCAAATTTTTTATTTTCTAAACTTCAACAACAAGGATGATCTTTGTTGTCATTTAGGTTGATTTTTTTTTTACTGATTGAATATAATAAAAGTTAAATTAAATAAAAATATATCTGTATACGACTATGATAGCTTGGGCGACGAGTTAAATTATATATATATATATATATATATATATATATATATATATATATATATATATATATATATATATATACTAATCAAATTAATTTTATTTGAAAAGTCACTACTAACACCGGAGTAAAACTTTAGATGAATTAACTAAAATATTTCTAATAAAAATAGAATTATACCAATAATTAATTTTAAATCTTAATCTTTTTAAATTAATTATGGATGAATTCAATGGACAATTTCAAACACAGTACCGTAGTACATATTATTTACAGATGATATCATTCTGATAGATAAGACACGTGATATAATATTATTTTGGTAGATAAAACACGTGAAGGAGTAAATGTTAAACTAAAATTTTGACAGGATACACCAGAAGTAAAAAATTTTAGACTTGGTGAAAACAGAATATATGAAATTTAAATTTAGCAATATTAGACGTAATGAAATAAATATTAAAATAAGAGATGACGAATTGTCTGGACTGAGAACTTTAAATATTTAGGATATTTTTATAAAATGATAGATGGATTAAGAGAGACGTCTTAGAATACAAATAGGATGATTGAAATGGAGAAGAACGACAAATATTTTATATGATCGTAAAGTACCTCTAAAACTTAAAGGAAAGTTTTACAAAATGACGGTCAGATCTACTATATTATATGATGCTAAATGTTGAGCTATGACTCGAGCACATGATCAGAAGATGAGAGTTGTAGAGATGAGAATGTTAAGGTGGATATGTGGACATACAAGGATGAGGAAGATTAGAGTTATATCTATTAAAGACGAGTTATATCTATTAAAGAAAAACTTCGAAAGATATATTTAAGATGGTATGGACATGTACTTAGACGACTAATAAATGTTCCAGTTAGGTAATTGAAACTATGATCAATACGCACATCCAAACAAGAAAGATTAAAAAAAGACTTAGTTAATAAAATAAAATAAGATAAATTTTATTTAAATATAGATGATAATATAATAAGAGATAGAGTCCAAAGATATAAAAAAAATCTATATATTAGACTCGCCTAATGAGATAAAGATTAATTATTATCGTTGTACATGTTATTAAATGAAAGAAATATAAATTATCAAAGGAAATAGATTGTATAATCCATTTATCAGCTATCAACAACATCCTCTAGTCCTCATCACATCACATGTCCACCTTATAAATTCTTTCAACTTATTTTTTTTTTTTTTTACAACTTATGATTTAAAGGGGATCCAAAATTTTCTTTACCCTCTTAATGCTAGCTTTATGATTGATTGACGCTGAGATAAGGTGGTCCTAAGAAAATATCAAATTGTCTAAATATAGTTAGTAGTTTCAATCACAAGAATTTATTAGGTAGTTGGTTTTTGAAATATTCTCTTTCTCTATATTTTAGGCCATCTATTATCTGATTTGATTTGTGACAAGCTTGTAAAATTGTACCACAAGGGATAACAACAAGCTTAATTATCCTTGTTCTACCCCTGGACTATAGTATAACGATAAGACATGCAAATTATCACTCAAGCATCCATGATTCATCCCTAGTTATAATAAATTTGTAAAAAATTTCCTCCAAATAGGACGCACAATCAAAAAATGTTGGGCTTCTTGGTCGCTCGCTTTCCCGATTTACCCTGGTGGCCAGTAGAAAAATTTCGTGAGACCAGATCGATACCTCAACGCTAATCAATAAGGCTAACTGAGTTTATAATTTTTTTTAATTGTCCTTGTTCTAGTTCCCTCAGGATGATACAATGGTTGAGGCATGGAGTGTTACCACATTAGGTCATGAAATCGAAACTCGACATGTCTTCCTCCATGCCTTGGCTACTGCACTAATAACTAATAGTCATCCGTAATTTACCTCTTTCGTGTTGACCTATAGATGAATTAACAGGGACACTGGAGATGAACGAATCATCTTTATTATTTTTTTTGTCACATTAATTGTCCTTGTTCTAGATGCACCACAAGAGATCAAGAAGAAAACAAAGAAAAAGAAATGAATTAGAGAAAATACAATTTAAAAATAAATAAACCTTTTTCATAAAATTTTAAATGTTTTCAAAATGAATGCTTTTCAATATAAAAAATATATTCTTAAAACCTCTTTGGACAAAATAATGGGATGAAAGCAATATGAGATGAAGTTACTCCCCTCATCATTGTTGCCTAAGAAAATAATGCAAAATGAATTATGTAAAACTGAAAGTGAAATGGGGTGAAGATTTTCCCGAGTGATTCTTTCAATCCCATCATTTTCATCGACACGAAACTACAAAGAAAATCTACTGAAGAAGCTTTTCTCCTCAGGCATTTCCTTGCATCCACTTGTTCACAAACATAACACTTGAAATGAAAACTAAATGACGTGAATAGGACTATTACCTGCCTGATGGATCGACTCAAATTATAATCTATTTAAGAGGACGTTTGGTTAAATGATGGGAATGACTATGGGTATGAATTTGATAGTAAAGTGTAATAGAAATATGAATGGAAATGAAACTCACCTAGTTATATGGATTTGGTTGATTCCCATAAATCTAGAAATCATTCCCAAATTATCATTCCCAAACCCACAATCCAAATACCATCATTTATTATCATTCCATTCCCTTATTTCCAAACCCATCAACCAAACACCCCCTAAATATTATTAGGGATCTGATTTATTGGAATGGAAAAATTTAAGCCGACAAAAAAAAAAAATGAATGAATGATCCTCTAGATGTATTCAACTTTGAACATCTGATCCTCCGTGAGTTGATGGATGTTGCATATATATACTCGATTCTATGGCAAACTGAACGTCATACACGCTGAAGAGAATAGAGATGTTTTAATATACGATTGTGACATGATAATGTATAATAATTGCTAATAAATGTGCAAATAAAATATCATTAATGCACGCTACTAAGATATTCACATGCAGACTAAAGATTGGTTAAACTTAACCATCAATCCACAATGGACTATTAGAGCACAAAAAATCAAGATCATTTGGCAGGTGGAATAGGTTGATTATAGTTATGAGAAAAAGATGCATAGCTAAGCACACTATAAATGTTGAGCCCACTAAAAATATGAACACAAGGTGGAAACAGGATTGCCTATAAACAATGGAATCGGTAGTAGATGTGAGATGTAATGGATTCTTGGAAAAGTAAGCTAACATCATACAAAGATTACAATGGATTCGGTGGTAGATCAGATGGGAGCACTTTGGAAGCCAAAGTTTTGGAAGCCAAGATTGATACCAGAAGAATATTGTACTTGGTCTTGTAATTTTGCATGGTGTTATCCTACTTTTTCAAGAATCTATTACATTTCACATCGACTACGGATTCTATTATTTGTAACAAGTTTGCTCTCAAACTAACGATTGAGTTTTAGTTGCTCAGAGGACCGTCACTAGTTGTTCTTTGCTGATCCAGATTATTGCAGCAGTAGGGTTCATGAATCAAAGACCAGAAATACCGAAAGACTTGGACCAGTGATGGGTGGCTATGGTCCATTCTTCACTCACCTGTAAATTCAGTATCTTTGGTAGCTAAACCTCATTGATTGCTCATATCCTGTTTCAACCAACTTTCCAAGATCTTATTAAAAAGAATTATAGCGACAACATTCTGCCCAGAATCACCCACCCCATCCTGCATCCAGGGATATCGCTCACAGATCTCTGAAAGAGAGCTCTCAGGACTGAAACGAGGTGGAATGAACTGTGACAGAATACCCACACTGTGTGAATCAAGCCTTTGTGCAAATAGAATAAAAAGTTCTCAAAGGAGCAGCTAGATCAGCGCCAAAAACAAGCATGGCAAACGTTTACAATCACAGGGTTTATATGTTAAGCCTTGAGTTTTCTCCTAACCGCATGAATACCAGGAGAACTCAAACAGAAAAAACACAAGACATATCAGCATGGATCTAATTACTTCGAAAACATGGCATAATAACATGAAGCATAAACAAATAGTGTTAATAATTATTATTTTAATTATTAATACTATTAATTTACCTAATGGATTATTGATCACACCTCATTATTATTTTTGTTAAATAATAGTGTTAATAGATAAAGTTTAAAGTGATAAGAATTTAAAATATTAAAGAATATTTTGATATTTTACAATTTGTATATAATATAAAGATGATAAAATTCAATGTATTATTTTATAAATTGTTAATATTAAAATTTGAGCACATATGCTATTTTTATTTTTAAATGTAAATTAAACCAAATGCAAATCAAATTGAGTTGTCCCCAACCATTAAATATGAAAGTTTAAAATTTGATTTATTTCGTTTTACTTTAAAATTTTCTATATTATCATTTAGGTTAATTCGAACTATCTCTAATAAATAAATATTAAACATTCTTCATCATTTGCATAAAATAATCTTCAATATTCTTCTTATATAATTATTTATAACTATTTAAATTTATATTTAAAATATATATATATGAACTTAAACTAAGAAAAAGTTCTAATTTAAGAGCTTTGAATTTTTTTATTTGTTTGAATTTTATGATTATAAAATCAAGTAGAAATATAGTAAATTCTTTGTATTAATGGAATACAAGCCTTTATTAGTTTTACTTATAATATATATAGTTATTGTATTAATACCAATAGAGTGATACAATAATTAAATAATTTTTATACAAAATTTAAAATCCAATGTATATCCAAATATATTTTTTAATCTTCAAATTCTGACTCAAAATCCTAAAAAAATTGAGTCGATTCAATTTGAATGGATATGTCAATCACCCCATTAATGTCTACAGTAAATACAAGCATCCCCTTTAAATCTTATATGTGACAGCAGCAAGTCTAATTGCCCTTCTTCTAGATCCTCAAGGGACAAAGAAGAGAAATAAAGGGAAGGGAATGAGCTCCAGAAAAGAAAATTTTAATAAATGAATAAATAATAGGATTAACATGAATGCTTTTCAATATAAAAAAAATAAATATATGAATATAGTCTTAAAAAAAATTTGGGTGCCAAATTAGACCAAAAAAGAATTTGAACAGATGAAAGCAATATGAGATGAAGTTACTTCCCCTCATCATTGTTGGTTGCCTAAGAAAATAATGCAAAGAAATGGAGGGGAATTGAAACCTACAATCAAAATGAATTATGTAAAACTGAAAGTGACATGGGGTGAAAATTTTCCAGACTGATTCTTTCAACCCCATCAATTTCATCAACATGAAACTAGAAAGAGAAGCTATTGAAGAAGGTTTTCTCCAGAGGCATTTTCTTGGATCTACTTGTTCACAAACATAACTTAGAAATGAAGGGGACTAAAACTTGAAATGAAAACAAGTGACGTGAATAGGGCTGTTACCTGAATGATGGATGAACTCAAATTAGCATCTTGAGTTGAGACAGCACCAACCTTATTGTACACAAAGTGAATGTCGAGTTAGAAAAATAGCAGAGGAGATCTTTTTTTTTAATTAAAACCAACCTGGAAAAAAAATTAAGTAAATTTTAAGAGCTAGAATGAATAAATTAAGATTAGTATATGAAAGACAAAACTGATGGGAAACAAATAAGAAAAGAATGGTCAATAAACTAAAAAATATTATGATCTATTTAAATATGACTAGTGATCTGATTTAATGGAGAGGAAAAATTTATACCAACAAAAAAAAAATGAATGAAGTGCACTGAATGTATTCAATCTTAGAATTTAATTATGCCGACTAAATGCTAGTTTAGTTTACTAGTTTGGGTTATGGATGCCCACCCTTACTGAATAAATTAAGATAGTATGTGAAAGACAAAACTGATGGGAAACCAATAAGAAAAGAATGGTCAATAAACTAAAAAATATTATAATCTATTTAAATATGACTAGTGATGTGATTTAATGGATAGGAAAAATTTAAACCAACAAAAAAATGAATGAAGTGCAGACTGTTTTCAATCTTAGAATTTAATTACGCCAACGGTAATAGATGCCCACCCTTATTGGGCGCCTCCCTCCTCTATGTCCACATTGTGCAACAATTTCTATTTAAGTAGAATTCTCCCCTTTCCTTTGAAGGGTGTTTTCGAAGTGTTATAAAATGAAGTGTGGTAGCAATCCTTCAAAATATCCAATTGGAAAGAGGAGATGGTAATGGACAATTTCTATCTTGAAGCATGTTATGTGTTGTGTTCACTGCTCGAGCTCTTAAAAATGTGCTTATGATCATACATAGAGCTTGAAGAGTTTGAAAAATAAATTTGTCAATGGGAGACATATATCGATTTACAATTTTGGACTTTGTTTTTTTTTTGTACTTTTTTTTTTGGTAATCCAGGTGTCTAGGTCACGATGTCTATTTTGTACATGAGATGTCTAGTTGTGGGGTTTTTTTTGAAATCACACCTGACCTCCAATTCTGAAGCTCGAACTTGCTTTATCAAACTTCAATTGACTTGAGCATCAAAAGACTCGCGCAAAGGCCCCTGAGATAGATTTCTTGCAGGTTTAAAGGATTGTTGAGCCACCACTCTTGGGTTCACTTCTCACTCCAGCCCCATGCTAAATTCCACTACTCGAGATAGATTGATCAATAAGGTCAATTGAACCAAATCATTATATGGATTAGACCACCTGTCAAACCATGAATGCAAAAACATCTTAATGCAATGTTCACAGACAGGACAGAAATCCATAAACATCAAAACAAGGGTAAGAAAGTAATGCTAGATATCAAATATAAGTAAACTTCAGATTTAATTATAGTCAGCATCATGCCAAAACACTATTACATTGGTTTAGAAATGAAAAAGCTAGAATAACTCACCATCTGGTAATCAAGGAGATGAAAGCATCCCAAGCGGTACCATCAATCAACTGTATCACATCTTCAATCTATGTGTGCGCACTAAATAATTTTGGTAATGGTAAAGATGAGGCCTGATGAGGCAAGTGATTCATGAGACGAGATTTAATTCCATACCATCTGGTAACCAAAAGGGATTTGTTAGTTGTATAACATATTGAACCAAAAGGAGAATCTTGACGCAACGGTAAAGTTGTTGTCATGTGACCAAAAAGACACGGGTTCGAATCTTGGAAACAGCCTCTTACAAAAAGCAGGGTAAAGCTGCGTACAATGGATCCTTCCCCAGGACCCCACATGGTGGGAGTTTCGTGCACCGGACTGCCCTTTTTTTTATAACATATTGAACCAAGCAAAACATTCATGTGAGCATCAAATACCTCTAAGCAACAAAAGGCAATAAAAAAAAATGCCATATCATTAGATACTTAGAAGAATTATCCATCTCAAGCGACCCTCATTTGCCAACTCTGTCACATCTTGAACCAATACAAGCCAATCGTGTGCAAGTCAAATAGGAAGCAAAACACCTAAATCCAAGGCAATTGTTGCATTGAAACGCCAACTAACTTCATATCTGTTCATAATTTGTCCATCACCAACAAGCCATGTAAATCACAACCTGCATCTGATCCCGGTGAGTTCATGTATGTAGTATGCATGTATACTTAATACTATGGCGTGAACTGAACGTAATATACACAAAAGAATAGACATGTTTTAATATACAATTGTGAGGTGGTGATGTATAATAATTGGTAAGAAGTATACAAATGAAAATTCATTAATGCATGCTACTAAAATATTCATATGCAGACTAAAGATTGGTTTAACTTAACCATCAACCCACAGTGGACTATTAAAGCACAAAAAAATCAAGATCATTTTGCAGGAACAAGAATAGGCTAACTATAATTGTGAGAAAAAGATGCATAGCTAAGCACGCCATAAATGTTGAGCCGATAAAAATATGAACACCAGGTGGAAACAGGATTGCCTACAAGTCGATCTTACTCTATAATCATCTATTGTATGCTAATTTCAGAATGTGTTTACTTGGATGAAAGTTAGGGGGAAGAGAAACACTCACGACATTATATATGGAGCTCCATCATTATAAAACCCTTTTTTGTGTGACTTCCTTTCACCCATCGTATCCTCCAACCAAGTAAACTGACCACCCTCGGTGTCTTACTTGCATAAAGCAAATAGAGGGAAATCAAGGAAAGAACAAGGAAACTGGAGACAACACTATATACTAAAAGCCAGCTTGATCAATATAAATCATGTACTTCTCTTTCCTTCTACAGCACTAACATCCTAAGTCCTAACTTCTTGAAATAATTTAAAGGGAATCTGAGAAAATAATGTGCAACTGTGGAAAAGACACAAGTTAATGTGGTCTCTCTAGAAGTGTAGGCTTCATATTTTCCCTTTGGAGTAGCTATTTACAATTTACAAAAGAAAAAAAAAACTATATTTTACATGAGTGTAAACTTTAGCATTGAATATTAATAACTTCTGATGTTATGTATATAAGGGTTGTTTGGTTGCTTGCAAATAGGTAGATCAAGCTGTAAATAACATAACTACACTTGGCCAGAAATTGCTCAGTTGTGTGCAATTTCAAGGACACGGAAAAAGATTTGGGGAAGATAAAGTAAAGAAGTAATCAAGCAAATGATGATAAGGTGTCAAAGACAGTCACAGAGATAAGCTCAACGATAATCTGTCTGTTGGATTTGTCGAAATAAGAAAGCAGATGGCTTATAGATCTTGATGACATGTAACTGCAAAGGTTTCTACTTTATGTGACATTGCCTAACCTCATACAAAGTGTAAGCCCTTAGATTATTCACAATTGATATTGAGGAACCAATGGATTAGCACGGAAATCCTTGAAGTCTTTGTGTACTAAGATATCAATCAATGCCACAGCTTCCCGTCATTAATTAGATCGGCAAATCTAACTTATTTAAAGTGTGACTGCAAACCAACCAATACTAAAGTCTGACAATAATCAATGACATAGATCCTATCTGTGCACAACAACTCAATATAGTCCACAAAGTGATTGAAATATTCTCGCCATAACTCTCCAGTTATAGTCACTAAGTTGAGGGTTCAAATGTTACTTTCTATAAGCAAACTTTAAATTTGATTTGAAAGAATTTAATGAGAGCTGGAAGACGGTTGTACTTTTAGGGATGACTAAGAGAAAGTTCACATTTGCAATATGGTCGGGCATAAAAAATGAGCAATTAGAACAAAAATTTGCAGAAGATCAGACTGCAAATGGGAAGATGAAATGAACCGGGAATAATAATAAAAATGGTAGGTAGCCATTAAAGTCTGGTTGGTAAGGAATAGTTAACAATAATACTTTCTTTATCCCAAAGCAAACCATCTATTTGTTTATTTTAGGTTCCGACTATAAATAATTCCATTTTTAGCCAATATTAAATGGCAAAAGATTATTTTATACTTCTAAAAGTATAATTATCATATGCAAAGTTAATTATCTTTAAGGACGATCAAAGTATACAATAATTGATTAAGCTTAATTATAAAATTGCTTTGAATTTTTTGACTCAACTCATAACAATTATCTCATCTTATTCATATCAGTCAATTTTACAGCGGGAAGGACTTTTAATTTTTATTAATGCTTTCAGACATGCTATGCTAATTACCTTTTGCTCAATATGTCATTCCTAACTTTTGCTTATAGTTATAGAGAACATAGTTTCATCTTTTTCAAATTTATAGTATCATATGCCTTGAAAATCAGTAAAAGGTTAATAAGTCCTGAGAAAATATTAAATACGCTTGATTACGTATTCAAATCAAAATTAGAAAATTCATGAACTGATTCTAATTATCTTTGTGGAGGAACAAGTAGACAGAAGGATTCTACATTTGAGTAAAATCTGGAAAGGTGACAAATGTATATAAAGTCTAAACTCTTCAATATTACAAGAAATATAACTTAAGTTTCCACATCAATGTTTCATTTTAGCGTGATGATTTTGCCGATTCCATGTTTTAATTTATGTATATGATTGTGTATGCCAAAACATACGTGTTCACACACTACTGGTTAACTATATTGTGTGTTTTAATTTGTGACATGTGGACAAAAACATCCATGAGGATGATAAACAATTAATTGATGAGATTGGTGAAATCATACGACAGGCATGAAAAGAGTAGGAAGCTCACATGATTGGTGCAGGAGTCCATATCTTATTCTTCTTCTGCTGTTCACCTATAGGATAACATATAACTCGGATAAGTGATAGAGGACGTCGGCCGTTCGCACAAGGATCCTGTTCTTGATCTTGGTGATGCCTAAAAGTCTAGATTGCAGTTGAGGTTCTTTGATCTTCCTCTATCATCCTGTTGAAGCTACACTATTAAAGCTTAACTATTACAAAACTGGTGTTGACTTGGACTATTGGAACACTACAATCACGTTCAAAAAACTCATAAAAGATGGGAGTTTTGGGGAGGTGCATGGAAACATTCAAAGTAAGATATAATGATTGACTCAAGAAGGCAATTAATACACCAAACAAAACAGCTGCAAGTTTTCTAGCCTCAAATTATTTTTTTATAAGAAAGATCCTAGATGCATAATGGCTTCCGTCGAGTAATTCTCACAGATCAGTTTAATTAGCTCATTTATTTTGATGAAAATGACACCTTCAAGAAGATGTGCATGCATACAACATTGACAAAAAAAAATCATGAATTCATATATCTCTCATGTTCAGATTACTGTCAAGGAATTCTTAGATGAGGTTGAACATAAAACAACTAAAATATCTTCAACAATTACTCGTCTGGGGTCGGCAGAGTAACAGATTATTGATAGTGTAATTAAGGATCAAGTAAAGAGCTAAAAAAACGCAATCCTAGTCTAAAGTCTCATTAAGCATACTCTGGTATATAATTCCCAGTTCGAGCCACCTGGTTCATCTACTGAAAATCAATTTATGACCATTTGGTTTGAAACTTCAACTCAATAAGAGCTGGAGCCTGTTTGAATTTCATGGGACACCCTTTATTGGCCTATGCAGACATATGCCATGGATGAAGATGCATTCTATTTCATAGAAATAATGTCGGACCACACAGAATTGACATGATTTAATCTAGTTGATACACCAAAACTGCGCCACTCTTATCCAAAATTCCTTGCCACATAAATTGAAGGGAACAAACAACCAAATGCTTTGATTCAGATCCATACCTCTGAAGTGCTGCTGACCAGAGAGATTCTCAATGGCATTAATGCTCCCTTCACAATCCATCCATCCATCCCCCAAGTGTATGGCCTCCAAGCCGCCCACGGTGGGGCATAGCCAACGCTGCAACAATGAAGGATCCGCTTTTCAGAACTTTCATCGAATACTTGCACTGCACAGTGCACACTACCGGACCATTAGTGGCGTGTCTATAAATAGCGAAGTAAAAAAGGCAGCAGCGAAGCCCCGATCAAGCACCAACATGACCTCGAAGACCTTCAAGAGCCTCCATCTGTTCTACCGGTTCCTGGCGAGAAGACTCCGGGCTTTTTATGCGAACCATGGGAAGGCGCAGAGGTACCCTCCGACGGAGAAGCTGCGGGACCAAACCGTAGTGTTCGACGTGGAGGAAGCGGTGCTAAGGGACAGATCCACCTTCCCTTACTTCATGCTGGTGGCGGTGGAGAGCGGGGGACTGATGAGGGCGATGCTGCTGCTGATCCTGTACCCGGCGATCTGCTGCCTCGGGAAGGAGGCGGCGCTGCGGATGATGGCAATGGTGACGTTCTGCGGCCTGAGGGAGAAGGGGATGAGGGCGGGGAGGGCGGTGCTGCCCAAGTTCTTGATGGAGGATGTCGGGGAGGAGGGGTGGGAGGTGGTGAGCAAGGCGAAGAGGCGGGTGGCGGTGAGCTGCATGCCGACGGTGATGGTCGAGCCATTCGCCAAGGAGTATTTGGGGGCGGAGAAGGTGGTGGCGAGGGAGATGAGGGTGGTAGCGGGATACTACACCGGGTGGATGAAGTCGGCAGAAGAGGAGATCCCGGTGGCGGCGTGGTTCGGGAAGGAAAAGCAGCGGAAGGAGGCGGTGGTGGGTTTGGGAGGCAGTGGCAGCTTCGGGATTCATCGCAACGTCTTTGCTCATTGCGAGGTCGACTTTTGTATTTGAAAAAATATTCTTTTATTTATTTATTTATTTTTTTAAAAAAAACACCGTGAGGTCAATTAAATTATTATTTTTGGGGGGTTAAAATCGACAGGAAGTTTATTTCGTGAGCACCGCGGAGAAGCGGCGGTGGCGAGCGCTGCCGCCGTGCAAGTACCCGAAGCCGGTGGTGTTCCACGATGGCCGGCTCGCCTTCAAGCCCGTCGCCTCATCGGCTGCTGCCATGTTCTTTTGGCTCCCTTTCGCCCTCCCGCTCGCGGTCATCCGCGCCGTCGTCTTCATCCTCCTGCCCTACGCCCTCTCCGTCCCTCTCGTCGCCTTCCTCGGCATGCACAATCGGGTCATCATCTCCTCCTCCGGCGAGCCAGTCTCACTGGACTCCCACGCCCGACTCTTTATTTGCAACCACCGCACCCTCCTCGACCCCCTCTGCATCTCCGCCGCCATCGGCCGCCCCGTCACCGCCGTCACCTACAGCATCAGCCGCGTCACCGAGTGGATCTCCCCGATCCGCACCGTCCGCCTCACGCGCAACCGCGACGAGGACCTCCGACTCATGCGCGACCTCGTCGACCGCGGCGAAACCCTCGTGGTCTGCCCCGAGGGCACCACCTGCCGCGAGCCCTATCTGCTTCGCTTCAGCCCCCTCTTCGCAGAGGTCAACACCGACGTGGCTCCCGTCGCCATCGAAACTGCCGTCTCCATGTTCTACGGTACCAGCACAACCGGCCGCCTCAAGAGCCTCGACCCGCTCTACTTCCTCCTGAACCCCATCCCCAGTTACGTCTTGGAGTTCATGGACCGCGTCTTCACCGGAACGATCGCCGGCAGGGAGTGCAGCAGCCGCGACATGGCGAACCATTTGCAGACGGAGATCGGAAGATTGCTAGGGTTTGAGTGCACCGCCTTCACCAGGAAAGATAAGTACGGGATGCTCGCCGGGAACGAAGGCTTTGCCGAGGTGAAAAAATAGTTATTATTAGGACCCACAAAAAAAAAGAAACTAGGAAATTAATTATCTATTTTATTAAGAATATCAGTCCTTTACTAATTCACTCTCTTCAACTTTTTCTAGCGTGCCCTTTTGAGATTGCTAACTTCAACTTTTTCTATGTGGCAATTCGGTTTAATTTATTTATCCGGAAATTGTTTTAAAAATATTTTTTTTAAGTTTTACAAATTAACTAAACTGATTTTTTATTAATAATAAAAAATTTAAAAAATAAATATTTTATTGAACCAATTAAGTTTTTATTTAAAAGTTCTAATATATTTTTTCTAATTTTTTTTTTAAAATAACTCAGTTAATCAATTTTAAGGTAAAATTAGGACGGTTAAAAAAACGTTTGGTTAATCAATTTTAATTAGGACCTTTAAATTCTTTGTGTCTACTCCCATCGTTATCGTCTTTGTTCCGTCAAATCAAAAGCTTCATTTTTTTAAAATATAATTCGGATTCGATCTAAACTTGAATTTAATCCGAAATCTTTACATCTGAATCCGATCAACCTGAATCCGAAAATCCAATCTAAAATAATTTTTTTTAGCTATTTTCCTATAAGATTTAAATAAGATTTTATTAATTTTAATTTTAAAAAATTTATTTCTCCTAAAATTATATATTGCCAGTAGTATTTTATAAGGTATTTATATATTTAGAAAAGAATTTAATTTTGTGTGGTTTTTAATTTGGATTTATTATTTCTTTTAAAATTTTAAATTTTAAAGATAAATCTAAACCTTTAATATCATACAACATTCTTTAAAAAAAATTAGTTTTAAATATATATTTTTTAAAATCATTATAAAGTAATTTTAAATTAACTGGTTAACCACGAGAAAATAAGCCTTCTAATCCCCAATCACTTAGAATGAATTTAAATTTCCCTCCAAGTACTCTAAAAGTAAAAGGGCCTTCATATAGGGCAGAAGCAAAAACTGTTACACTAAATTCTCTATGATTTATTTTATATATATATAATTTAGGTAAAGAATGAGATTCGGACGTAATTATTTTTTATTACAATGATTAAATGAACCCGGCAAGTGGTAACTTGAGGAGTTTATTAAGAAAATCCTTTTGCAAGACATGCTCATAATCCAATAATTCTATCAGCCCAAGCCCAGAAGCAATCATCTGTTGAGTGGCAAGGAGATGTGATATTGAAGATTAGGATAGAACGTCATATCTCGTGGTAAAAAAAATGAATATGTTCGCTCATAGTGTCCTTATTAGCTTGTTTCAGATCAACAAAAAAGAGATAAATTATGATGATTGAAAAGACAAGTGGCAGGTAAGATGAATTTACATAAGTTATAGGTATTTACGCCCCGCTAACTCTAAAATTTGATTCCAAAATTTCAGGCCTCGAGTTTCATGTCGTATCTTGAAATATGGAAAACATACTCATACTATACCCTGATTAGTTGTATGATTAAGATAAGCTCTCACGGCAAAACTCTTCAGAGAGTTTGGTTTAATTATAAATTTTGTAAATCAAATAAATTGATTATACTATTTTTTATTAATAATATTATTTTTAAAAAAGAATTAAATATATTTTTTATTAAATCAATTAAGTTTCTTTAAAAATATTTTAATATTTTTAAGTTTAAAAAATTAATTCGGTTACCACCGAATTTATCGATCTTTGAAAGACCTTCCTTAGTCCAAGAACCCCATTAAATGAGTTTTGTAAGTGACCACTGGAGGAGTATGTTTTTTTTCTACATTGATTAATCCTAATAATATTAATTCGCTTTATAGAAATTATTTAAAATTTTAAAGAAAAATTCAAGGATAGACGTATAAATTCATGATTTATTATTTTCACTTTTATAGATCTATTATTTTACATGTCTACCTTTAAATTTTTTTTTAAGATTTTTATCTCTACAAATTATTTTTCTTTCTTGAAACATAGAAGATGTGGCCATATGTTACTCAGATGGATGTAAAGCTACAATGAATTTGATTTATGTCAACCTTTTTATTGTCATTTAAAAAAAAAAAAATTCAAACTCTACAAGGTTTGCGAGAGCTTTATGAAATAAAAGAAAATTAAATAACAAAAATTTAAGCTATTGTAAAAATGAGATTTGAGTTTTATAATTTAACAACAGTTATGAAAATTTAAACATATTCTTTTCTTTTATCTTGAAATTGATGTAACGGGTAAATTTATATAATTATATGTTATAAATTGAATAAAAAAATTATTTAAAATTTTAATCATTAAAGATATTTTAATAAAATTTTATAATATTGATCTAACATATTAAAACATTTTTAAAAAAAACCTTATTTAGACCTGAGTACCTTTACGACTTCAGTCAAACAGTCGCGGAGATATAAATATTTGAATATTTAAATTATAAATTATGTTATTTTTTTTATAATTTTTAAAAATGATGCACATTTTAAAAATATATATATATTCATACAAAGACCGCTCTTCTCATTTTCTGCCAAATTATTCGATTTGATGGAGGAGAGAGAGAGAGAGAGAGAGAGGAGTATTTTAGTCACAAGTGCGCATTTTAATTATTTCTTCCCATCGAAGCTTTGTACTGGTCTTGCTTTACTGGAAAGTGATCCGACGCTTCGCCTCCTTATTATTCTTCCTCCTCCCCGATCGCGGATCCGGCGATGGCGGATGAAGAGGCGACGGAGGTGAACCCGGCGACGGGATCGCCCTTCTCCCGGCGCTATCACAAGCTCCTTCAGCGGCGGAAGAATCTTCCCGTGTGGGCCGACCGGACCAAGTTCCTCGACGCGCTAGCCAAGAACCAGGTCGTCATCGTCGCCGCCCCGCCAGGATCCGGAAAATCCACCCAGGTCATCCACCCTCTCTTTTTCTTATAAAAACTAAAAAGGGTACGGTTCGCAAACTTCAGTCGAAGTTCTTGACATCGTCTTCTTCGATCGGTATACGGTATTAGTAGTGTTGCATGATTATATGTGAACTAGGAAGATGAAGTTACATATGATTGGATGGATGTAGGGATTCAATTCTTGATTGTTTCTAATGTTTTATTTGGATTGTCGGGGCGGCAGATTCCACAATTTGTCATTGAGGCAGGATATGCAAGAAAAGGGAAGAAGGTTGTCTGCGCTCAACCTCGCCGTCTAGTAGCATCGGCCCTGTCCCGTCGAGTTGCTCAAGAGATGGACGTGAAGTTGGGAGAGGAAGTGGGGTACTCGGTGCTTTTTGAAGACTGCAGTGGACCAAAGACCACTTTGAAGTAAGGTTTTGTCTAGGCACTGGTTCATGGATACATTCTCTCTGTTTATGCAACATGGTTCTAGTCTTATTTTGGAGATGTGAATTTGTTTAGGTACTTAACAGATGGTGTGCTTCTAAGAGAGGCAATGTACGATCGAATGCTACAAAGTTACAGAGTGGTAATTCTAGATGAGGTGCACTTGAGGACCCTAGCCACTGATATACTTCTTGCTTACTTCAAGGATTTGTTCAAATCAAAATCCCGAAGCGACCTTAAACTCGTGCTCATGAGTACTCAGGATGAATTGAAAAAGTTAAAAGATTACTTCAAGGGTTCCCGAATTGTACAACCACTTCCATCGCTTCATCCTCTAGAGATTATTCATTCACAGGATCCAGTGAGGGACTATGTGGACGAAGCAGTAGAGATTGTTTCTCAGATTATTGTATCTGAACCAACCGGTGACATAATTGTGTTCCTTACTGGGAAGGAGGAGTTAGAGAGATGCTGCTGGAAAATTGAAAAGCTAATCATGGACTTGGGAGACAGAATTGGACCTGTCAAGGTCATCGCTCTTGATTCATCTATGCCTGTTGATATGCAGAAGAAGGTCTTCAAGGCGGCTCCACCTGCAACAAAAAAACTATCGCCGCCAATCGATGGTGTGATCCAACATCCACCAAGCCTTGTTGGAAGGAAAGTTATAGTGTCAACGGAAATTGCAGAATCTTCATTGTCAATTGATGGCATTGTTTACTCTATCGATTGTGGGTACACGAAGAAAAAGGTTTACAATGCAGATCGTCATGTCGAGTCCTTGCTGATTTTACCAATATCAAAAGCAAGTGCACAAAGGAGGGCAGGATGTGCAAGAAGGTCAGCTGGAGGGAAATGCTTTCGACTTTATTCCAAGACTTTTTTGGGGAGAAATCAGCCTCAAGATTCCCCAGAGATTCTCCGAGCAAACCTTGCTGGTTCTATCCTTCAGCTTAGAAAGCTTGGATTTCAGGATTTACTCAAACTTGATTTGATGGACCCTCCTCCTGCTGAAACAGTTCTGCAAGCTGTTGATACCTTGAAATGCTTAGGTGCTTTGGATGATGAGGGTAGTGTGACCAAATTGGGAGAGCTCATGAGTGAGTTTCCTTTGGATCCTCAAATGGCAAAGATGCTCATTGAAAGTCCAAAGTTTTGCTGCTCTAATGAGATTCTTTCGATTGCTGCTATGCTGTCAGGTGCAAGACAAATTCCATATGTGCTTTTCCTTAAATCTCTTATGCTTTTCTTTAGTATTAAGAGATAGAATTTAGGTAAATTCTATTTATCATTTCAGATTTTTCATATGCTGTGTGTGTAATTTATGTTAATTTGAAATGTGATTGAAATGATGTTGCTTATTTCATTTACAGTGTTAGACAAGGTGTAAAATTTATGAAATATCACAGCATTGTATCTTATAGAGAATAATTACATGTATTTATAGACTCAAAATAAAATCCTTTAAGATGACTAATTTTCTCTAAATTACTGATAATAACTTAACATAGGCACAAGGCTAGGTAGGTTCTAGACTAGATTATACTCATTTTTTTTTAATCTAACACTCTCTCTTAAGCTACAGTATGCCATCTATGCCTAGCTTGTTGCAGTCTTCTAATTTCACTGCAGATTTGTTGTTTCAAGTGGTGATATTGACATTTTTAATACTTTGCCAAATAGATTCACTGTATATTCGATAAAAGAAATCTAAAAATGACATCTTGTTTGCTCAAACTTTCAACTCTTCCTATTGAAGCAAAAGCCAGCCACTGTGCACCAAATCTAGGAAATGCTCGAACTAAAATTTTACTTTCCTATTCTTTCTTGAAATTTCATATCAGTATCGAATTGCTTCCTACGGCCCATCGAATGCCAGGAGGCTGCTGATAAAGCTAAGGCAACGTTCATGCATATGAATGGCGATCACCTTAGTCTTCTCAATGTTTACAGTGCATACAAATTAAACAGTAAGTTGTATTTTTATATGTATATGCCTGTGCTCACAGTATAATTTACAAAGCATAATTTGCAGATGGAAATTCTGCATGGTGTAAAAGTAAGTTTATCAGTCAGGCAGTGCTCAAAGCTGCTGACAATGTCAGGAATCAACTCAAGTTGATCATGGATAAGCTTAATCTTACACAGTGCAGCCCAAATTCGAACAGCTCCAACATTTACAATGACATTGGAAGGGCATTGCTAGCAGGTTATTTCATGCAGGTCGCGAAGCTCGATGATTCAGACAGCTATGTAACAATAAAAGGACACCATGTAATGCATTATTCATTCTGCTTTATACTCATGTTATCGTCAATTCCATGAATTATTGCTCGTCGTCTTTTTTTGTACAGGTAGTTGACCTCCATCCTACAACTTGTTTGTCGTCAAGGCCAGCATTTGTCATTTATCATGACTTTGTCTTCGCAAGCAAGAATTTCATTCGGATAGTCACAGATTTTCCTCAGGAATGGTGAGTTATTCCAATCAGAAAATTATTAGATCATCTAACAAAAAGAAAGAAAATAGACTCCAAGGTTTCTTTGTAAAAAATTTTGAGGGTGATAATTGTAGGATCGAATCATGTTAATTTTAAAAACTTAATTATTTTTTATTTCATAAAAATGTGAGTGCATAGCGGAAAATAGAAACAATAAAACAAGTGAAAGAATACAAGGTCAGTTATTTGGTTCAAAGTCTTTAGCGGCTCCTACTTCAAATCCATGTCTCTCGGACTTATCAATGAACAATCTATTAAATTCTCTACCAGTATTTAAAGGTGGTAGGAAAGTTATGTATCAAGTGTTGGTCAAACAAGCCTTTTAAAGAGTATTAAAGGCACCTCCATCTGCAAATTTAATCTTGTAAACTTTGGCCTCGAGTGTCAGTGTTGGTTCGTCTGTAGTAGTCGAGCGTAGCAGAGTTGCAACACAATAGTATCACAAAGACGGCACACTAGGATGATCATGGAAGCTCGTAGGAAAGTTATGTATCAAGTGTTGGTCGAACATGCCTTTTAAAGAGTCTTAAAGGGAGATGCAGAGCTACAACAGTCCTCTAATGGAAATCAGTGGCATGTTTCCATGGTCAGATCAGTTGCTGCTTCCAAACAAAGGAGCTGAAATCCACATTGAAGGTGAGCCAGAGGACCTCAAGTGGTCAGAGTACCTCAATGGCACCATTAGATGCTTGAATTCTTGGCATCCAAAATGAATAATAATAATAATAATAATTATTACTATTGAAGGATTAAGAGAGGGGGAAAAAAAAAGACAAAAGAAGAAGAAAGATTGGTAATTTTTAGGGCCTGTGAGTTTGTGTACATAAGGAGTCATATATACTTGAGCTGTTGATGAATAATTTGGAAGAGAACGTGCATGAGGCTCTTTTGTTAGTTTGTTTATTTTATTTATTTATTTTATTTTCACTGTGATTCTACCTTGTTGAGTAGTTGGAGTAGATTTTTTTGTTTTGTATTTGGAATTTTGTACGAATTTTTCATATTTCAGCAGTCAACGTAATGCAATTATACGAAGACAAAGGCATGCAGCGTCTACGTCTTGGCTTCATCATCTGACAACTACTGGAGGGGTCTCCAAAAATATGACAAACTTTTTATTAAAGAAATAAATATCTCGAGGTAATAAAGAGTTGTCAAAATAAATCTGAAATAGCTTTATATATAATGCAGATGGTGACAATTCAATATCCAATTGTTAGGGATGCAATTAGAAGTTATGACCACGAATTAAGTATAGTAACTAAGACATGACACGATTAAATTTTAAGATAATCACAAAAGAGAATATCTTAAATATGATTGATGTCGATTAGTAAGAGAGACAAGGCCAAGTTCAATGATCAAAGGCTCCAGCTATAGGATAAGGAGATCCATTTAAGAATCTTCTTCTTTTTTCTCTGTAATTTTTATGAATCAAAGATGATTAATTATTCTAAATTATGAAATGCCTTTGACTTTAACCATGTGAGAGGAGGTGTAAACAATATAATTTTGCAGATGAAGATGGAGCAAGAAGAGTAATGGAGATTATGAACCCAACATGCTTAAGTTGATTTAAGAATGTACCTTGGTGATGCTCGAGTTCTTTCCAATAATGTACTTGTCTTCATCCCGAACAAGTGATACAATTGTTTAGGTTCTCCACCAGCACAAGCCAACCTTAGCAACAATAGTGAACAACTGTGACATGTGAATAAAAAACAATCGCAGTAGGAATGAGTTAGTGTTATGCTCCAAGAAGAAGCATGCTTTTATTTTACTCTTAACTTGTTTATTCAGGAAATATCCTATCATAGAGGTCGAAAGTTCACCTTCGAAGGGCATTCCATGAGCTAATCCACATTTTTCTCTATTATAAACTTGCAGTTATCAGTGTCCAACTGCAATTAACAATCTTGCAAACACACGCAACACAAACATCACACAAATATAGCACACCTGAATTGTAACAAATCTATTGCATACGACTTAACTGTAACAATCCTATTGTGTCCTTTCAGAACACAAAAGGAATGCTGCATCTGTAATCCTTTAACCTCGGCAGATAGATCACTCGTCCGCTGATAATTAAGCAGAAAGCTTGACGCCAAAGTCTCCTTTCACTGCACATCCTGTACAACAAGAACATCAACTATTACATTACTCAAAGAGAGTACTCTATGATGTAATGTTACAAACCTCTCGAAAGGGCAACTAAATTAGATAAAAACTTGAACAGCAGATAGCACTGATTGAATCAGATGGCCCTATAGTTGAACTATGCTACAACATCCCAGTAGTAGCGACCCTGTTGAATATATTGCAGAGGAGGCTGTAGTTGACACACCCATTCCTCTGAGAGATTTTAATCCCTTTCTGCATCACAAAAATAATTGAGAGTGATTGAAAGCTAATATAGCATCATAACAATAAAATCCCATCTTAACCATGCATTAATAATTGAAATAAAAAGAATACTCACCTTAAGAATACTCTCCTACACATTTTCAGGGGCCAGAACAACATTGGAATTCATGACACTTGACGGCGCCCATGAAAAAAAATCAAGAGGCCCTTTTACTCAATCCCAAACAGCCTTACACCATTAGATGCCATACAATGGCACCAAATGGAAAGCATGAGCTAAGTTCATAAAACATTATGTGCAATGTTGATAACATCACAGTTCATGTGCTTTTATATACAGTATATAATCTGCTAGTATGACAAAGCTTCAAATGTTATATATATATATATATGGGCAAACCCATCCCTATGTGTAGTCACCACTACTTCATCCCATGCTTGAACTCTCTCCAATAATATCTCCAAAATGGCTGATTGAATTCTTGTAGTTTTGTTTCTAGCAGAAACTTTTCTTAAGATGATCTAAACCTTTGATGGGCACAATATTCAATAAATTCCTCCACTAATTGATTTCTCTTCCATATGGTCCCTGAAATTTAAATCATAAGAAGAGATAAATCAAATCAAATCAAATCAAAATATTGTCATTGCTTCAAAATCAATGTACATATGATGACTGATCTCACGCCTGTCCATTTTCAATTAAAATGAGTGAAAATATATTCGGTGTGCACTGAAGAAGAGAAAATAGCACTTCCAAACTGTTGGAATTGTGACCAGAAGTGGATGGATCTCCAACTTCAACAATTTGTAAAGAACTGGTAAACTTTCTGGAGTAAGCATAAGCTATAACTGAGAAAGAAAAGAAAAACACTGAATTAACTAGGAAAAAAACAACAGTCGTATTGAAAACTTTATATATCACAGATTCACAAACGATCTAAAATCACTATGAAAAAAGCTAGACCAAAATATGATATTAACTCCTATTTAACATGTTGGTTATTTATGGTGAATATTAATAAGATGTCTTATCAAATTATTCTGTAATTGAACATTAATTGGCATTGAAAAGCAATTGACAATATAGTCTTGCAATCTAAACAACCAATGGCATCTCTCTGCTACCAACAACACTATTTTGTAAACACAAGCAAAAACCAGATACATGGAGTAAGCTTCCCTGGAAATGCCGATAAGGTTCGGCATTGAATAACACAAACACTATTGTTATACTTTCTCTCTATGTTTTTGCCATTCTGCATGCTCATGTGCTATCATCAAGAGAGGCTTCATCCTCGATCAAGCAAGAAAGAAATAGTCCCAACAAGGAACCAATTCCAAGAAACCAACAACAGAAGATGACCAGGCAATTAGATTCTCACCATGACTAAGATGTATTTTTTTTTAGATAGACATGTAATATAAAATTAGCAAGCAAAAATAAAAATTTATATCCCTTCGTCCATGTCCCTTTCTCTCTATATCTACTCTTGTTTTTGCCCCTTTTTTCTACTATCGCCCCATAGTAACCAATCCCTATAACATTATGCTGATAAGCATGTGCACGCACACATAATTTACATTGAGGATTCTTTGTCCACATGAATTCTTTTTCCAATATATTATCCATTTATGACCATTTTCATCATCCCTTTAGGTATAGTGGTCGTGTAGATTCTTTTTCCATAAAGACAAAAAATTAACTACTCTGTAATTGATATAAATATCTTCCATCGATGAACATTGTGCTTAATTTAATGTCCTACAAGTACACATACCGAGCTAACACACATTTAGGATTCAAATTCCAATCTACTATACTATGCATTGATGACCATTGTCATTTTGCATTAAAAAATCTTAAGCTCACCTGGAAAAGGTTAATGAGTTATACCATTTTGGATTTTTTTTCCCTAATATTTTGTAGTTTACAATCTAATTATCGTTAAACAAGAAAAAGATAACAATATACCTTGCTATAAAGAGACAAGTAATGAAGATAGTGTTCCAAAAGGCTCTGCAACTGAACAGAGGCCAACATACAACTGTTCCAGACGAACATCGGATTTCAGCTTTAAACGTCCGAGTTTCTGATATTGATCAACCGAAATCCTGAGTTTAATGTTAATTTTCCAAATCAGGCGAGCAAGAGAACAGCCTTGCCAACCACTCCTTCGAAATCATGAGTGAAAGTGTATTGACTGAGGAAGGTCGGGGACTGACTGCCACGAGCGATGGCCAAATGGACAGACTCCGGAGTGGGACCGTAGTCGATCCAGTTGCAGCGGCGATCCACGTCGGGGACGAATCAACCTGCAGTCGGAGGCGAGTCGAAGACGCCCGATAGAGCAAGAGTAGCAACGAGTCGACGCCAGCTGGTAACCTAGAGGTCCGCTTGAAATAGTCGGAATGCGACACGACGCCATCGGCAAGCGAGGGCGGAGGTGCGGAGGGAGTCGCGGGTGAGGAGGAAGAAGAGGACTGGGGAGATCGCTGAGGTAGTCTTCCGGCGGCCTCGGCCGCGGCAATGGCGAACGAAATCGGCCACAGCAGAAGGATCTAATTATTTATTATATTTTTTTAAAAAAAAATAACAGCCGGAGAAAATTTAGAATTATTTACCTTTTACCTCGTTGATTACATTCATTATGTAAAATAACAATAAAAAAACAACAGGGTGTTTGGTCTAGTGGTATGATTCTCGCTTCGGGTGCGAGAGGTCGTGAGTTCGATTCTCGCAACACCCCTTATTTTACCATATTTTTGATTTTTTTTGGCACAATTTATCCAAACTGACCAATGCACTAGAGTTTCCCACCAACTTCACCGTGTAAAAATCAACAGGGTGTTTGGTCTAGTGGTATGATTCTCGCTTTGGGTGCGAGAGGTCGTGAGTTTGATTCTCGCAACACCCCTTATTTTACCATATCTTTGGTTTTTTTTTTTTTTTTTTTTGCCACAATTTATCGAAACTGACCAATGCACTAGAGTTTTCTGCCAAACTCACTGTGTAAAACTCAAAGTGCTGCTGGATTGAGAATATGATGCTATATTTGTACAGAGGGGAACAGCCTTAAAAGAGTCTGGAAGAATTTACATATTGAAAATCTTTTGGATTTTAGACATTCTCATTTACAGAACACGATCTTGTGAAGAGCAAAGCCGACCCACTGATTCCGCGAAGAACCATCATCCTCGAATCTACATAAGTACCGCAAACGAATTTAGACACGTCGAACATTTCAAACGGGATCTGTGTGCGGACCTCCTGAAGCACTTTCTTGGCGGCATCGGCACTCAATGAGGAAGAATCAAGTTTCAACGATACATCGATATCATCCATGGTAAGTTTAACAGCTGGAAGGCTGGAGGGAAGCTCTTTAAGATTGTCCATCCCTTTCCATTTCCTACTGGACAAGTGACCCGACGCGGAGTTGTGGATGGCAAACCTTCTGCTTTCTTCGCTATCCTCTTCTTTCGGGTAATGCCTTCTCCCAGGGCAAATCCTCACAAGAGACTTTACCTGCAAACTTCCAGTAGGCCCAGACTTGTCGTGCGGCCAATGAAGTGTTGGTATGATCTTGAAGCTTATATTAGATACAAGTGAAAAGCTGCGATGATCTGGAACTGAAGCTTGTCGCAAAGTTAGGTATGCATCATCGATAAGGACTCTCGGGGTAGTTTGTCTAAGAGTTAATCCAATATGCCTTCCCGTGGAGTATAACAACCTCCACCTACCGGGTAAGAAGTTGAGCCAACCCTGCAAGGTCACACGAATGCACAGGAAAATTACCTCTAAGCTCACTGAATTTATGCATTATATATTTTCCATGACTTACAATAGTAAGTCTGGATAGATACCTTTGTTCTAGGATTTGGATTCAGCAACTCCATCAGCTCTATGAAATAAGCAATCCTACTTCGCTGTAATATGGCAAAAACAATATTAAGATCGAAGTTGTAATTAATATTGACAGGATCAAGATCAAAAAAGTGGATGATATCCACGAGACTTTAGATTTTAAAAGAGGGGTGCTCATACTTTCTTATGGCTTTTGTCCTGACTATTTGGAGTTGGCTATATGGATCTTATTGTATTCTACACAGCTTGTTTGTCCTAACCAAAACTAGTGTGGTAATCATGTGCATAATTTGAGATTATACATGAAATATAAAAGAAATGTGTGGTCCATCACCTGATGACCAACGTAGATGTAATCTTCTGACATCCGAACGGTAGTTGAACCTAAACCCCATCGGATCAAATCCATGGAAGGACCTGTGCGCCACTTAGGACCACATAAAAATGGATGCCTTAGTGCGTCCAAACAACTGCATGGAAATTCAAAAAAAAAAAAAAAAATTATCACTAGGGAGTCTAAGCAGAACCGAGCATAAGGTTACAAGTTTGCAAATACACTCACTGAAGTTATGTAGTTACACTAATGTAATGTTACATGTGTGACATCGTAAAGTTCAGCATCCAACTATTTTCAGTTTTATATTTCGCTCTAGGGGCGAATGATAATTCTCTCTGTAAAGTCATGTTCGGTTTATACCTTATCCTCTTAGAAGGTTTCAAAGCCAGCAACTGCGAGAGAAGGTTCCAACCAGCACCCCAGTTCCTATCCATTATCTATAACATAAAAATATAAAGACGAACTCTTTTTAGCAAACCAGCTTTCTCTACATCTTACAAGAAATTTAGAGAGTAGGTGTACATTTAACCTGCAAACCAGGATTGCCAGATGGTGAATCTCGACACAGAATTGGCAAAAGGAACTCACGCAAACATGACGGGTCATTTCCCTGCAAATAAAATGTATAAATTATCATAAAGAAGATACAGAAGTGATTAAATCTAGTAACACTGGAAGGCCTTTTTATTCTTAGGATATTTATAATAATGATAATTTGATTCCTCTATTTACATGCATAAAAGCATTACAATATGTCTATTCCACTGTACTGATATGCAGTTCATTTCTCCAAGGAGTTGAAGTAATTTTACAAATTAACAAACCTTTGTCAAGAAAGACTTAAACTTTAGAAAGATCGATGCATCCATTAGCTCCTTCAGAATCAGTCTTGCCATGATGAAACCAACACATCTATAACAGAAAAGACAATTAAAAATTGCAGCAAGAAACTTCCATAGTTTCTGGTAGAACAATTCTTCACATTTGTTCACCTCGTATTTATCACTATACCTCATATCAAACGCAATCATCAATTTCCTCCTGTCATTGTTCACCTCATTGGTGCTATGGTTTGGATTGCTGTTGTTGAAATCAGCAGCATTTCCAAGGATACCTATCTAATAACATAAATATCATCTAATTCAAATGATGTTGAAACTAAATGAACGGAATCCCTTTATGCAGTGTATACAAACTTTAGTAAGAAACACCTCAACAATGAACATTGAATATCTATCCATATTATCTGCAGTTCGAAATAAACTTCAAAGAATGGCTTCACCTAAGGGAAAATCATATTATCTAAAGCATCCTCATTTGTCCTCAGCTGCTTCAAAACCATTCTACAAGGAAGTGAGACTTGATATGAGACAAGCCAAGACTCACCATGTTCGAATAATGAAATAAGTAGCTCAGCTCTAGTTTGCAGCAGTCTAGTATGATCAGTTAACAAGAAGATGTGCCCAAGAAATCCTGAGTAAGAACCAGAAGAGTAAGCGGATATGATCAGAATGAACACATAGGATAAGCTGGGAGATGGCACTAACCATGGTTTTGATAGCTACTTTAGTTTAGTTTGGAGCAGAAAATTATTGTATCTGAGAACTCCCTCGATAGGTTCAACCACTAACCATGGTTTTAATTTACAATTTTGAAAAATTGTAAATTAACACACACATTATACATTCAATAAGCAACTAAGGTACATGCAGGTCTATGTTATATGCTTTCTGCAATTCCATGTTTGTGTAGTTTGGCAATAACCAGAGTTGTGAATTTGGAAGGCATATCTCTCATGTGTTAATGTAAACAATGTGGTAGTATACCTTGAGAAAAGAAAGCAATGCAACCTGTATGCGGGTACATTAAAGATAGTAAGTGGTTTTGATCAGCTACCTTTGCTTAAAGCGAGGATTCTAGAGGCAGTAGGAAGGGCAAAACTCAATTTTATTTAACGCAACTAAAATTTATCTCTTGACAGAAATGTCATAGTTCCCGACAACAATTAAATTGTCAAAAAAAATCACTGAAGGACTTTCAGTTTTTAGAGCTAAAAGCTTGTACAGGAAAAAACAACTAAGCAAGAGATTTACTCTTCTTCTAAATCAATTAAGATTTTAACAAGATGTACAGAATGTGAAAAAGGAAGGTATAGCCTACCTCAAAAAATTTAGCATAATTTACTAAATCTAGCTACATAGAATTAAATAATATAAAAACTCAAAAATACCAGCAATAGATTGGCAAATTCTAGTTAAATCAAGCAAACACTTTCCAAATAGCAAAAGAAAGTATAAATAGTAAAATCTAACTTACTTTAACATGTTTGTCAACGGGACTGATATGTACATTCTCTAGCCTTAGTTCTGTATGAGCTAGCCCATGACTATGCAAGTAGTTGACCTACAAAAAACCACAAACGTTAATATAATCCATGATGAAAAAAACAAATGTACACACTAATACAGTTTGCTCACTGCAATGAGAAGATCTCTCATTAAAATTCTGGTGAGGCGATGTTGCCGGCTAACAGCAGGTCCACCTGTTGTATCATCCCCAACCCTCCTAAGACACTCGTCATCTAGTGCCAAAGTAACTTCCAACGTGGGAAGCCAATCTGAGAGTTGAAGCCAATGTCTCAGGGAATAACTACCATGATACTGCAGAAAGAACCTAGCATATTAAAATACTCTGGCTAAGGGCTCGAATAATCGACTATCTAAATTCATGATTTATTTTGTCGTTCCTAAATATGTTATAATACCATGGTAAAACATAAGATGTTAGAACTTACTCCGTGCACCAATGTAAACGGGATATTGTCTCCAATGTCTGAGGAGAACACATAACCATAGACTTGCATTGCATAGGAGTGATACATAAGCTTGCGCCGAGCAAGTTTCTTCAGAACCTGAAAACAATGCCATGTCGGGGTCTTTCAGTAGTTATATCATGTGTATTACTTCTAATCAAATACTGGAGCAAAATCACTCCATTGATTTAGCAAAAGAAGCTCAGTCCAGCCGACCTCCAATGCACGCTGACCTCTGCGCTTCGCTTGCACAGTAGTCAGTTGCCGAAGCACTACCCTCGATTTGTAAAGCGAGCTAAAGTGGTACAAATCCATCAAAATCCGAACTTTGGCCTTCGTGGGGCATTAGAACAAGTTAGGCCAAAAGCGGGGAGAATTCTACTCACCTATTGGGATCACAAACAGTCGCCTCGAAGATCAACTCGTCAGCCTACGCAATAAGAAACAAACCGAGAGAATAAGCGCCTTAGATTTCAAGAACAAGAAAAGTCAACATTTTGCTTGAAGAACAAGCCATAACCCACCCGTCCATGAAGACCGACGCTAACTTGAGAGGAGATTGCAAAATCAGACATCCTGAACTTCATGACGGGTCCGATCTGCTCATCGGCCTCCAACGCCGGTTTACCGGCGCCAGACGGAGCGGTGGAGTCGATCTTCCGGAGAGAGCACGTGGCCTGACTTCTCCGCATAATTCTGGATCCCCAAGAACGCCGAGAGCAAGGGAAGGGAGAAGAGGTGAGGGGCGGAAGGCTGATCCGGAGCGCATCGCGCGCGGGGAGGAAGGAGACCCCGCAAAGCGCCATGGCGGTCGGTCGGGAGGCCTAATGAAATTGGAGCAGGAGAACCGGAGAGGGGAAGGGAAGGGGGAAGAATAAATAGTGGGGAGAGCGGGAGGTGGGGAACGAGGGCGTTGCGTGTTGGGAAGAGGCAGAAGCGTTGCCCCATGAGCTCGCTGCGCGTCCACCTCGAGCAAATATCTGCAACCGAACCGCCGGTCGAGATACCGAGCCCGGTCGGTTCGTTTCACCCGTCAACCATGAATGTGGTCGACAAGCCATTCGAGTTCGCAATGATTCGAACCGCTTCGAACTGGATTTTAGTCAAATCTAGAAAAAAAACTCATTTTGCCCCCTATATTTTATATTTTTAAAAAAATCTCTTTTTATTTTTTAATAATCTAGTATCCACGCCTTACTACTCAACTAATCATTTAAGGGACATTTTAATAACATTTGCAAATATAAAAGGAAAAATGATGACAATAGAATTAGTATTTTGAAAAAAAAAAAAAAGTATGAGGTAAAATACTTCTTATATAAATAAAAACAAAGAGCCATGGGATAGAAACACTGAGAAGGAATTGAATTGATTGCTTCGACACAGTAGGCATGTAACAAAACAATCAAAGCAAGGAGAGACTGCGTCTCTAAAGAAACTAGAACGAGTAACATCAGAATCAAGTTGTCCTTGACAATCTTGTATCCAAATGTGAATCTTATGACAAAAGAAACAAAAGATGGCAAAACAAGTTGTGAATTGGTTTATTTTTCCTCATTTTCTTCCTGCTTCCCGTATCGGCGGTTGAACTTTGCGATCTGCCCAAGGCTTTTGGCCATCTGGCGCCTAGCTCTCAAATGGTAGACTTTACCAACATTGCTAATTCTGGTCATCATAATATTCATCAATCTACCACTTTGAGTCACATATGAAATCCACTGCCTTTGAGGATGTACCCCTTTCTTCATCTTGTTTTTTTTGCTGCCATGAAAAAAGACAACCTTGAAACAAAAGGGAAATGGAAGTAATAGCTGTAGTTTACAGAATAAAGGCACTTTTAGCAAGCATGATTAAAATGGTGAAGAACTGGTAGGATATCATTTGAAGCCAGTATAAAATGATCAAAGATATATATCATTTGTCTATATTAATCTGATTGTCAGATAACAGAATGTCAAGTAATGGATCAGTTTCCCGGGAAGGATCATGCCAGTCAAAACTTTGATGCAAATTCAATTGGGGCTAGTAACATTAGACACATTGATTCGTCAAAGAAAATTCAAATAATTTTTCTTCATATACGAAACAATTTATATCATGAACAAAGACATGATGGTCAGACAACAGCCTATATACTACAAAATTGTTAGCAACAGACAAAAACACATTAAGCAATTGACATGTATTTTGCTAACTTAATTAGATTATGGATTATTAAAAGAGATTATTGGAACAAGGATATAGAATATAATGAAAATTTGTATGAGATAATGATCTATAGACTATCAATTGAAAGTTACATGTATACTTTGCAGTCGCTCCCAATTCGGTTGACATCTAGGCAACAGGTTTGTTTACTGATCCTGTCCGAATCGCTGAACCAAAGGACGCTGGGCACGCGGCACGCTCCTAGTCGATGGGGTGAATCTCCGGCTGATCGAACGAAGCTCCGGCGATCCTGCACGAAAGTCTAGCCGGGAAGGGGTTCCCGGCGACGACCCTCCGACGCTCAAGTCAAGTAAATGGTGGAGAAAGTGGCTGCCAAATTTGTATTACGCGTACCTTTGGCGAAGTAATAGCTTCTTTATATAGGACGGAGAAGGAACTGATGCATGCCCGCCGAGGTGCGTACGTGTCAGCAACCTATACCACGGTATGCACTTGTCAGAGAGCTTACCTGACACCATGCTGCCACAGTCCGAGCATGTTCTTTGATGGGACGGCAGGACCACCCGTTGTCAGACTAGAAGTATGGCATAGCCATACGACTTGACGGCTGTCAGAAGATGTCCCCGTCTTTTACCCACCGTCTGACTGGGGTGTTCGGCCCGCCGGGCGGACGATGAACGTCGTCCGGACGGCCTTGATTCTTTGCGCCGTCCGGGCGGCACCTCCTTCCGCTCGGTCATTACGTACTGCTTTATTTGAGCGTCGGAACCCTGGTCCCTGCCAGGGTGCCTTTTACTATCAAATTTCCCTTTCTTCTGAATCCGGTCGGCTCGCCCTTTTCCGGCGAGCCACTGGACCCTTTGACCTCCTCTTAGCGTTGACTCCTTCTTATGGGGTTCCGGATTTTTACCGCCGGATCATTTACTAAGCAGGGAAAAGTATTGAACGAAGATAGCAAGACAATGTATATACACAAACAAATATGCTTAATCAACCAACTTGGGTTGGTATAGAAAGGAGTGATAGTCAAATCTAATCTCAGAACTTTAAGTGGGATTAGGCATGTTGTCAGTACTCCAGTGAAGGAGATCCTCATTAGCCTCTGACCTACAGGGGAGTCTCTATAAAGAATGGAAGGAAATCATCAACAGCAAGCAAATACAATATATGCATTGGGAGAGGTGGCTTGACCACACTTTGTGATCAAGGAGTAATTGCAGTAGTTGGTTAGCTAGTAAGATTTTTATGTAAAGGGAAAGGTGGGAAATGAAGTGAGAAGAATTATGTCTCTTGTTCAGATAATATTGTTAAGGAAAACAAAAGGAAAGTAGAATAGTTTCCCTTTGCTTTACTGATATCAAATACAATATATGCATGCAGCGATAACCTATTGCTTAGTTATAGAATACATTAACAGTTAAATGCTATTGTCCAATTAAATCAAACAAAATACCATTCAATCCATGGTTCGTCGGAACGGACGTGGAACTGCCGGGGCGTTCCGGCACGTGAAGGCCTCACGCCGTTCCAAAGTTCCGGTAAATAACGTTGCTCGCAGATGCCATTCTCGGACGTTATAACGGAAAAAAGAACGGATCGGAACGGCCGGAACGGATCGGATTGGAAATGATTACCTTGGATGAATCGGACAACGACGTCGGAGGCGCTCCGGCGTGGCCTGATCTAGCAGCTCACGGGGCGGGCACGACAGCGCGAGAAGAAGAAGAAGGCGGCGGCGGCAGTTTAGGGTTTAGGCGACGAGAAGACAATGCTTATATCATTTTGATAAATTTAGAACTTGGAATTTAGATTTTGATAAACAAAATTTATTTTTCTAAAAATATAATCATTTAAAAATATAATATAATAAAATTCATTTTAAATTTTTTAAAAATCTAAACAATTCTATATAATCATATAAAATTATTTTCGTATTAACTATTAATTATATTATTATTATATTCTAAATAAATTTAATTAGATTAAATTTTAATTAGTTTTACATATAATTTTGCTTCGCTACCAAACAAAATTTGTGTTGCCTCGCTGCGGGTCATGCCAACGAATCACCCCAGGCCGGACCCGAGCTAGACCTCGATCAGATCCCAACCGGATCGTGGTCGAATTTTGGTCGTATTTCGGACGAATCATGTCTTGTTGGATCGAGGCCAATTGTGATCAAAGTCTAGCTACAATATGGCCCAATCCGGTTGTGGCCCAATCGGGGTCCAGCATCGGCTGGATTCTATCTGCGATTGCATCGATGAGCTGCAATCCTTTTTGAGTTCACATTCTCTTAAATTGTAATTTGAGTCAGACAGACACCTGAGGTCGTCAGTGGTGGGAACGGAAAAGAATGTGCATTTTAAACGGATACAATAGACTAAATAATAGAGAAAAAAGAGATTCATTGAAGAGAGTAAATGATAAAACAATTATCAGCATCAAGGTGAAAGAATATCACCGTTACACAATTAAGTATAGCATATAGAGAATTAGGACCGTAAATAAATCAAACGTTCGTAATAAATCTGGTGTTCAATTTAGTAAGAATTTATTTATGTTCGTTTAATATACATAAAATTAATTAAACAAATAAACTTGAATAGCTCGTTAAGTTAAACAAACAAGTTTGAATACATATGTGTTCAACTAGTTAATGTTAGTGAACAATATTCACGAATCATATTTATTAATAAAACTCTTTCCAATGTGCTAAATAAAAAATACAATAAATAGATAGATAAATTTAAATTATCAATCTTAATAATCAATCAAATAATTAAACAAACTTAAATTGAGAGCTTGATAACATCTAAATGAATCAAGCTCAAGGTAAACTCGAACCAAGCTCAAGCCAGGCTTGAATTGAGAACTTGATAACATCTAAACGAACTAAGCTTAAACTAAGGTTCAAACAAGCTCAAGCTCATAAAAAATAAATCAAGTCAAGCTTGAACACTCATTTTAAAAGTTTGATTTATTTTAAGTTCGGCTTGACTCGATTATCTTATAAGAAAATCTTGAACACCCCAAAACTTAGACTCGATTCGGTCCGATTTATTTACAGTTCTATATAGAATCAAATCAATTAAGAGTAGATCTATATAGTGTGAAACAAATCAGTTAGTGCCGACAGCAGGGGAAAAACGCGTACCTGCATTAGGGTGCTGACGCCACTGTTACAGGAGGATGAAGAGGTCGAACAACACGTCAACACGGAAAAATTCAATTCTCCCTTTACCGACAGTATCCCAACATGACTAGGGGTCAATGGAATCCACCAGGGGTCAGTGGGATCCATCCAATTTCAGTCAACGTTGGACGTTGGGGTAAACGCACTGCACGTATATCCTAATTGGAATATCAACCCACATAGTTTTATAATTATTAAAATATCCTTCTAAATCTTCAGAATAATGCCGATGGTTTTACTGAAATAATAAAAATCTAATAACAATAAGACTTAATTTTTTGAAAAATTTTAAAAAAACTTTTCATCCCACCCAAAAATAATTAAAAAAATATTTTCTACAAATCAAGATATACTTCACAACCAAAATTTTAAAAATAAGTTAATTCTTTATACAAAAAAAGTTATACCAAAGTCCCCCTCAACGAAGCCAAGAGGAACAAGGATGTTTGCTCTCTCGTAAAACCTTAGAACAACCCCATGCCTCTTAGTCCCTCGAGTTCGCAAACTTCTTCCTCGATGGAGCGCGAAGAGTAGCCTCAACACGAAAGAACAACGAAAGTAGACACGGCAAAAAAAGGGAGCAACAGATGCACATCACTGCAAAAATCACACATGCACACCATTGCCATTGATGCTGTTGGCATGGTAGTTTCCATTGGCGAGGCCATTGGTTAGCTTCTTCAAATTCCCATTCTGGTGAGGTTTTAGTGTCACGGGACCATTCGTCGAAGGGAGTCTAGGTGGTGCTGCATCGGAAGCGAAAGGAGTTCTTAGCAAAGCATTGAGCTGGCCGCTCGAGGCGGCGATTAGTCCTGTCAAACATTTTGAGAGAGCAACATTTAGTTGAACAAACCTAAAGGGTGCAATGTCATAATCTAGAATTAACCATTCTGAACCATCCGCGACAGGATTATTTCTAAGATATGGCATTTACCTAAGAAAAGAGCAGATGGTTTTCCAGGTCTAGATTTGAATTCTGGATGAAATTGCACTCCGATAAAATAAGGATGATCGGGGAGTTCAATAACCTACAGAAGTTGGTAGCATTTCGGGTGTCAGGACGGAATTCAAAATGTATTCAAGAATGCAAGAATGATCTTCTGTGCACCTCCATTCGCTTTCCGGTTTCATCTTTACCGACAAAAGCAAGTCCAGCCTTCTCAAATTCTGGGACCATATCTGGATTTACCTATCAAAAATGTAATCCACCTATTTCAGTAGTGATGGTTCGAGAACAACACCTAGAGATCGTTGGCTATTTAAAAGTGAACTGACCTCATATCGGTGCCGATGTCGTTCGTCAACAAAATTAACATTGCCGTACCTATCCAAAGTGATACAATAATTGAAGTATGTGAAAACACAAAAAAAAAAAAACACCAAGGAGAGTATCAGTTATTACAGTTTCGCAGCTTTACAGTTAGGGACTTCAAAATATGTCGTCCTAGATCCAAGCCTCATCGTAGCGCCCATATGAGTTTTAGAGCCCTTGAGATTGCATTCGATATTCATAAGGCAACACGAGCCTGAATACATCTAATCAAAATGACATATAGAGGTTAGTATATTTATTACTTACCTCAGGCATGAAGATAATACACGGTGTCTTTGTATCAGGGACAAACTCTGTACTATTTGCATATGGCAACTTCATAACAGATCGAGCAAATTCAATCACAGCAATCTGCATTCCAAGACAAATTCCAAGATAAGGCACTTTGTTTTCACGAGCATATTTAGCAGCAAGTATTTTTCCTTGCACGCCCCTATCCCCAAAACCTCCTGGAACTAGTATGCCATTTGCTGCCTGAATCAAGCCGTTAACAATGTGATTAGATGCAAACACAGCATTAAAACCTCCACATCAAAATCATATAAGCTGTGGCGATTTAAGATAGCTAGAGCCAACGCACTTTCAATAGACCCCAAGCTTTTTTGTGGACTTCAGGAGCCTGTGTAAGGAAGCAAACATTGTCGTAAAAGAAAGCCATCAGGTTCAAATAAAAGAGTAAGAAAGCCTTATAACAAAAAGGTGCTGAAGGCAGAACATGATTGTAAAGCAAACCTCTTTTTCAGTAGTTTCTTCAAGGTCAGGAGATGCTATCCAATCCACAACCAGTTTCCTTTGGCAAGCAACAGCAGCATGCAAAAGTGCCTGACCAAAAAGGTTCATGAGCTAAACAACTACAAATGAGTATCTACAAAGATACATCCATATTGCTATCGTCCTAACTAATTATTAGTTATCAACAAATGGTCCCAAACAAAGTATGCATACAACTCTAGCAAATTTACCCTACACATAGCAGTTAATTTTGATATCTTAGTAATGCCAGAAGAACCATGAAAGCAGTCTAACATATTTAGACTCCACTTGTCAATTGATTAGTCCAACAACAGTAGCTTGCATATAAAACATTGCTGTTAGCTGATTTGACCAGCTATATCAATGATCATGGCAGCTCATAAACTATAACTACCTCTCCGAGAAGCACAGGACCATTAAGAATATTATTAATCTTTACTTGAACATAAAGAATGAGAGCTTTTGCTAAGATTATAAAATATTACAGAACATCTATAAAGAAAGGGGAATGATAGGATGTAATTAGAAATGTATTTATCTCACCTTCAAGACCGAGAGATAAGCATCAGAAAGACCAGTATATTTTCCTACCATTGCAATTCTGACCTGAGAAATCAACGGCAAATCCTCTCACTGGTGAACAAGTCTATAGTAGTGGAAAAAATAGGGCAGATAAGAATATAAATGCAGAAGAGAGGGAACCGACGGGATCCTGCAACGTGTCACATATTTCAGCCCTTCTTGTCCATTCATCCAACCTAGGTTCCTTAGCAACTCTATATATGCCAACAAATGAAACACTGAGTTTTAGTTAATCACAAACCAAAACTATCCTTGAAAAAAGAAATATTTTGAGTGTGTATCATGCAGACCCTTGGAGTTGTAAAATTTTTATGAGAGCTTCATGTGCCTTCTGCTTCTGTAAAATGATCCATGCCATTGGCCATATTTTGTTAGTTTAAACAAGTTGCATAAAGAATGTAGAAGCACATGATAACAAGAGTTGTGTGGTTCACCTTCAATAATAGAGGAATGTGCCAAATGTTCGTAACGTCATGAAGGGTGACAATATTAGGTACCTGCAAAAGGATTATTTGATCACTTAGCATCACGAATATGCACACAATCATAGTCATCTCAAAAAAAAATTGTGGGAAAAAAATCATAGTACCGGAACATGACAAAATTGTGAAAGTTTTTCTTTAACATTTTCCTCCAGTGGCTGTCATAATCATTGTAGTAAAATTATCAAGAATCAATTGGTATTGATGAAAAAAAAACCTTACAAGAGACACAACAGAGCAATAGGTCAAGAAGGGAGTAGCTGACAAACCTTTGCACTGCGACATGCCAAAATATTTGGTGTTAATCCAAGTCCTCTTAGACCCCGAACACTATGTTGGGTTGGCTTAGTTTTCTATAGGGGTACAAAAATATTATTCTATTAATAAAATACTAGCTAAATTAGGAAAGATTAATGACATTTACACTAATTCTTTACCTGCTCACCAACAACATTCAATACTGGTACGAGGCTGACATGAACCAGACAGAAATTACCAGGGCCTGAAGTACAATAATGGATTGCAAATATCATATAGTGAACCAAGAGCAAAAAAAAAAAAAAAGCTGCTCTACTGCTGTAAAGGCATCTTAAACAGAAGCAAGTACAGCTTTCTCACCAACACGGTAAGAGAATTGACCCAAAGCTTCAATGAAGGGCATTGACTCAATATCACCTGTATCAATATGCTACTGTCGTTAAAAGTATGACATGAACAGTTTGCTCATATGCTATACATGCATCAAAAAGGATTTTCAGACAGAAAGAACTGTGATATATTTCATTCAAACTGTTTGAGGACCCTAGAAGCAACTTCTACCTATTGTTCCACCTAATTCTATGACACAGACATCAGCAGGTCCTTCGTTGCCATCCACGGGTATCATTGCTACGCGTTCAATCCACTCCTGTATCTCACCAGTAATGTGTGGGACAACCTAAAAAGGAAATGAAGAGACTGAGAATCTAAGAAAACACTAGGCATCTTAGGATCAAAGCTTTGGTTCCAAAAAGACACGTACCTGAACTGTTTTTCCAAGATAGTCACCCCTCCTTTCCTTGTCAATGACAGACTACCACCAAAAATGACGATTACAATGTAATTATAATTAGGTTAGGAATAAATGTAATGTGAAAATGACATGAAAAATAAGAGAACCAATGTTGATTGTGCAAACTTGCATATCATAAATTAACATCACTTAGATAGATAAGCTTTATTATCTGCGTGCCTGATAGATTTTCCCGGTAGTGATATTATTATCACGAGTTAACTTGATATCAAGAAACCTTTCATAATTTCCAAGATCCAAATCCACCTACCAACAAAACAATAAATGAAGTGCAATAATTTAGATTTCCGCCACATAAAAAAGAAAAATATTAGTGATATTTTGCTACCATTGGTATACGTGAAAGTCAATGTGTCATTAAATCTTTGAAATTAAACCGACGTAGGACGGTAGGAGGCATATGAGAACTTGAAGAATACTTTACCTCGCCACCATCGTCTAAGACAAATACTTCCCCGTGCTCAAATGGAGACATAGTTCCAGCATCAGTGTTTAAATAAGGATCTGCATGAGTTCCATTATGAACAAAAAAACAAAAGTTAGCTACTTCTAAGTGAAGAAATGGTGTGATATCAAAAAAAAAAAAAAAACAGAAAAACAATACTTCATATTACAACGTCTTTTGCATAAAGTAGACATAAATTCAATTAATATTCAGAATACGACGAATCTTAATGCAAAGATGGAAAACAACAGTTACATGAATGACCTATGAATCTCCACCTCCGAGCGTTTTTCATTTTTTCTCCACCTTTTTTTTATTTGAAGTGTAAAAAAACTACAGTGGAACATATTTGTTTGTATTGACTATTGACCTGAAATAGCTTAAAGGAAATATCCAGCCAATCCTTTTGCGTCTCAGCTTTGCAGCACTGCTATTGAGAGAGAGAAGTCACATAAAGTTTTATCGGTGTTCTTTATCAACTTTTCTGTATTGAAAACTTGTTCTTTATCATCTCAATGCATTAAATCATTCGACTTCAACCGGAAACGAAAGTGGAAGAGAAACTGAACCAGGTCATTGTACATGAGAGACACTAGTTGACAACGACCAAACTGCTGCTGGAATGACAGAAGCACCAACCGATGGCCTTCAAAAGAGTATTCTATTACCACGACGAAAGAAAAGACGAAAGGTCTTTGCAAACAAATTTCTAAGACGGTCATTTGATCCTTTCCTACAAAGCTACGAGAAAAAGTCTAGTTTCTGGATGGTTTAACAAACAAAACCCCGACTGCTGAAAATCACGAGGAAAACAAAGGCCAAAACGGTTCCTGCTATACGAGAAATGACGATTAAGTTCCAAATCAACCTCATTAACGAAAAAGGTCCTTCCTTTGGGTTAGAGGACAAACAAATCAAACAAAAAGAAGATAAAAGGCGTTATTTACATCTAAGGGAAAACTCAAAATAGCGCCCATTTTTTTCCCCAAAAGAAGCAACGGCAACAGAAAATCGAGAAGATAAATCTCATTTCAGCGGGAGGGGAAAAAAACTTTCTTCTTTTTGCAACCTTTTTGTCTCAAACTCAAGGGGAAAGGCAAAGCAAGTACCAATCTTTATGGAGGTGACGCGGAGGCCGCATGCCTTGAGGAGGACTCCAATACTGCTCGCCGTCACCCCTTTGCCCAATCCGCTCACCACTCCTCCGGTCACCAGCACGTACTTCATCTCCTTTCCGCGAGAAAATTCACGCAAATCGAAGGAGCGTGAGCAAGATGACGAGGCCAAGAGCAAAAATGAGCGCGTCGAGAACAGGATCCCTCGCTTCTCCCTCGCGCTTCCTCGCTCGCTCCAGGAAATAGGAAACAAGGACGATCCGATTAGGCTGCGGAGGCGGGGGATTAAATACCCTCTCGCAACCAAAAACCCTGGCCTTCCAACGAAAAAAACAATTATTTAATATATTATTTTCAAAATACTCCCAAAAATATTCTTATTATTATTTATAGTCACATGTATCTCTTTTTCTTTACTTTTTATCTTGTTATAAAAATCAAAAGTTTGATTTTTGTTTCTATTAAAAAATTGATAAAGAGATAGAAAAGGTTTTCAAACATTGCACCTTTACTAGATTAGGGTTTCACATTGAGAACTTGGTAGGTGTTTTTTTTCATATACTTTTATACTTTTGAGGAATGTAGTCGTTAGAGGAGTAAACTTATAGAATTTGATCCCATGTTCTTATTTATTATCGTCACCTACTATCATATGTCCAGATCATTATTTTACTTTCCGCTCTCCCAAATAAATTGACCATTACTATTTACTTACGATTTATGAAGATGTATTGATTGTGTTGCCGACATAATTATAAAAAAATTATTAAACTCAAATTTTATCTTTAATATCACTATTTTTTATTTGAATGGCTGTTTGACCCATACTAGATGGTTCACATTCCTTTTCCAAGTATATATAGAATGGACCTTTTGATTACCACTATCGAATCTTATTTCTTAGGCTTCATTTCTCATTCCTTTTGGCTTTTTTTTTAATAATATATATAATTAGATATAATTAATTTATATTAACAAAATAAAGCAAGATCAAAAGGTCATTCTTAGTGGTGTGTATGTAGAGAAGTCTAATGCTCAAGTCTTCTTCCACTTTCCAAAAGTTTGTTTGAAGAATATCCTTTCCATTTGATGAAAAACAAAGCCAATAATATTAATAATAATTATATTATTTTTTTTTAGAAAAAAAATCTAACATGAAATGGAGGATTGGAACCATGCAACAACAATTCTTTCTTCCACCAAAAGTAAAGAATTTATTTATCTAAAGGTAGGAAAAAATTATAGTGAAAAAATCCTTTTAATTAATAAAAATATAGATGCTCTTAGTTTTTAAAGGATAGTTTTCATATTCAATCATATTTTGGATTGCTTATGATCAATAGCTCAACTTCTTGAATATCTAAATCATCGTTTTATATTGCTTCGTGGATATCTCGACTTCAAAATTATAAAATAAATTATTTTTAATTGTTTAATTTATGGTACCTAATTAAACGTTGAACATATTTATCCTTCATGTTGGAGAAATGATTAATTACATTAGAATGATTTAAATATCCACGTAAGAATCAAAACTAATCCACTTAGAGTGCAATCCTAACACATTGCATTTATTATTAATATTTTTTAAAAATAAAAATTAATTATATATGTATATATATATATTAATATAATGCCACACACCAAACCACATATACTACGTGGAGAGCATTCATTAAATCTTAATTTTTTTAAAAAATTTAATATTATTTTTTACTCTTTTTTTAATCCACCTCATCCGCGAACCAACACAAGTCACCGCGACGTCCAGATCTTTCCGAACCAAGTCATCCGACGGTTTGACTGAACCGACCAAAATTGACCCATCATCCAATTTTAAAATCCCTGATTTTTATTTTAAAAAATAAAGATAAAATATAAAAATTGCGCTGTGATTTATGGCCATCTTTGCCCTTCGACTGCCGACACGTCGACCGGACCATATCTCGGAGACCGGACCGGGTTCGGTTCACCAAAATGGATCGATCCGCCGGTCGCAGTTGGAGGAGAGAAATTAATTAAGAGGATCTTCCTGATTAATCAAGTGGTTAAGCGTGATTGATGGCTTGATAACGATATTCTATCTGAAAAATTGTACATTAGATTTGATGATACATGTTGATTTGTTTATTAGATAGATCAAGTTTGAATTAGAATTAAATTTAGTCATGCGACATGACTCGTGTCCAATGCCAACGGTGACATGACTTATTCGAACTGTAACTAATTTAGAAACTATTAAAGGATGGAAAAGGACAACACTTAATTAATTAATTCAAAGTGGATAAGTCATTAAATTTTTAAAAATATTAATAATTCATTTAATTAGTAGCCATAAACGGGTGCCGTTGCTTCGGTTCTCATGGTCAAGATTACGATGATGATGAATCATGGCGGAGCCGTTGGCGCACGTGCACGCACGCACTGTTAAATGGCATTCACGTGCCGTGGTCTGCATGTTCAAACCAGAACGCGCCAAGTTACATGATCGTTTAAATCCATGACTAACTATTTTCTAGATCTTTAAATCATATAATTTTTTTAAAATAATAAATAATATAAATAAACTTTATATTATTTTATATCGATGCACAAGATATGCACAGAGAGCAGCAGCAGCAACTGGACACCAAATTTATCTATTAAGTTGGTTCTCTGAACACAGTTTCATCAGCTGCTTGAGAGTTTGACAACACCAGTTCAAATCTAATTTCAGAGGAATTAAACTGTAATCGACATGGAGCTTCATTGGATTACAAGGATGGATGCTCGCCATGGTTGGCAAAGTCGATCGATCTCGATGCGGTTTGGATCTCTTGTGCCTCAGGATCAATTGCAGCGGTATCTCGCGAGATGCAGGGTGGGTTTCATGATGCTTGTACTCTTAGAAGTCAGACTCTATTATCTGCGGCAAACAACAGAAGTACAGGAGGATTCCGCATCAATCAACCACATTCCGAACCTTTCAAGCTCCACTTGCACCGAAGCCGTTGTCATTTGTCGATCCCAAAAGATGATATTCGCTTTGCTTTCAGAAGGTTTCGGAGTAGCATCCCCTAATTTCAAACCAATGCTTGAGTGATCAAATCTTTCCTTCTCGCCTAATGTCATCGCAATGAGATGCATGAAACTTTCGTCTCTCATCAGCTGAGAATTGTTTGCCAACAGAAACTTGCTCGCCGTTGCCATCTTGTGAACGTACTCACTGTTCCAAATCTTTAAAGAGGATGGGCGGCTCTTCACAAACAGAAGCTCAACATCTTTCGCAACAGCAAGATTACACGAAGAATTTGGCAACTCAGGTAATGAACCACCATTTGGAATCATATTACCATCGATCAACCAGGTATCGTAGCCGAATTCCAGGCACTTCTGGATGATAGAGGCTTTAACCCAAGTCTCTCTTACAAAGTCTGCCTCATGTTGGAGGTCCATCGATTTGTCGTGTCCAAAACTTGAAATCAACTTGTTTGAATCAATGACACCATATCCTCTCCTGGCAAGGTCAAGCAAGAGCTCTGTATCTCCACCGACAAAAACAACATTCAGCAAACCATCTTTTTCAAGATTGCAAATAAGGTTTCTAGCAATCTTCTCAGTCGTCTGGTACAAGCTTATCACGACTAATTTGTTCTGTTTCATAGAGTGAACTATAGATCTGAGCTCATCAAAGCTACCTGCGACTCTACCTGGAAAAGTTTCCGCAAAACAGAAGTCGTACCATTTTAAGTTCCTCAGTGGTGGCAGCTCCAGGAGGTTGAAATCGAGAGGTTCATCCTCCAACAAACTTGAATCAGGACCAATCGTCTTTCCATAATTTACGCCTGCATCTCTATGAGAGATGCTGAGAGCTCTTTCTCGATTGAAGTTTGTGTATATATTGTAGTACCCACGGGAATGAATGAATTTGATGAACCAAGGAGTCCAAATTCTCTCACCGAACCTTTTGTACCATCCTGTAGTCACCTGAAAAACATGGCCCCAAAAGAGGGAAAAGAGGCAATAACATTGTGAAAACTCGACATGTAGAAAATGTAGCACAAAAATCACAATTTACTGATAGATCAGGAATTTAACAAGGCAATAAGATTTCTTTTATTTGGAAAATCACTTATATTCAAACAACTTGAAAATGAAGAAAAAAACTATCTTGGTGCCTGAAATAAACAAGATTACCATGCCTTGTAGAAATGGCTTGATTCCTTTGGTTTTGTTTTCATCGTACCATAGACGAAATTCCTTCCATGGTTTTGGAAAAAGAAGCTGACCCCATGTGCCAACCAATTGGTACAAGAAAATTCGCGTTTCGTTATCCAACTGCAATCTGTTTCCATGTTTGCCTGCAAGTTCATAGTCAACTAGATTTACAACAAGGTGATTTTTTGATGTCACCATCGTCAATTCATCACCGTGAAGCCATGTTTATCTCAACTATTTAAGATCCCTCGATCGAGCTCTTGCAAGACCATATCAGTAGTAGCACAAGAAGCACTTAGTCTCAAAAAATCAGCCATGCATACATTTCGATCATAATGAGAAATTGAATAGAAGCACTTAAATACACCTTGCAACCTCATCTATCCCAAGGCTTCATGATCTATTCCATGTCTGAACAAGCAATCTAAAAGGAAACTTTCATAAGCAAAGATCGTGAGTGAAGTGGTACAACTCAAGTCATCTACATTCAAGATGAAAAAACAATTCTTACAGGTTGCAAATGTTGTAAATTCACAGAAAGAATGGCATCTCAATTGCTGAATTCATATGCACTAAAATCTCTAGAACACCGATGAGTTTTAAACAATTCAAGGCAAACAGTGTGATCTGAGATACAAGTCACACAAAAGGATCTTGGCACGAATTAAAGACAACTGAGTAGAGAAAACAGGGAGAAAGGAGAAGCAACAGCATACCAGCAACAAACCTCGGCCGTTGGAGTGACGCGCCGTAGATGGAAGGATCGAAGTTCGCCGGGTCGTAGTAGTACTTCAAGATCAGCCCTTTGAGGAACTTGTAGTACAGCGGCGACAACTCAAGGTCGTCCTCCACCACGAAGGCGAACTCGTCGTCGGAGCTGGGCCACCACGCCTCCAGCCACTGCGCCTGGAGCCCGACGTTGGCCGTCCTGTAGTGGACAATTTTCTCCCCATGTGGCCAGCCGATCCGGTCGACGAGATCCAAAATCTGGCGCGACTCTTCCAGCTGGCTGTCGACCGTCGAGTCGGAGGAGCCATTCGCGACGCGGAAGTGATCGACGAGGACGTGGAGGTGGACGCGGTCGCCGGCGTAGTCTGCGGCCGCGAGGGAGCGTAGGCAGCGGCGGAGGGAAGCGATGCGGTCGTAGGTGAGGACCTTGATGATGAAGGTGAAGCGGGAATTAGGGTTTGAGGTAGGAGAAAGGGAAATGGACGATCGGAAGGAGGACGAGGAGGAGCGGTAGGAGAAGAGAAGGAAGAGAGAGGAGAAGGAGACGAGGACCAAGATGGAAAGCAGGGGTCTCCCCTTCGGTTGCATCGTGTGAGAAGATGGCCGGAATCAAACCGGAGCTTGCTCGGAGGGATCGCCCGTCGGCGGAAACGGGGCGTATAATAGTGGACGAATATGGGCCGAACAGTCCCAAATCGGCCCATTAAATATGGGCCGACAAAGTACGCATAAACACAATTACCGACGTGGAAAGCACGTGGCCAAATCTGCCCGTTCGACCAAATCTACCCCAGATTACTTACTCTCTGTTTGGATGGAGTTAGTGAATGTTCATTAAAAGGGCACTAAGTTTTGAAATCCCTATATCTACTTTCTCACAATATATTTGAATGACATGGTTTTGGCACCAAAACTATTTCACAGTCATACCCACACTAGATACCCTACATTGTGGCAAACAAATGGGTTATTTGGATTTATAAAACGCTCAGAAACGACTATCATAGCTTCATAACCGATCATAGCTCCACCAGTATATCAGCAATGCTGGGTATGTTTGAATTTTGATTTCCTCTTTCGGTGTACCCTATGTCGTTCACTGTTCAATTTACTAATTGAATCTTTAAGCTTGCTCATGCACAGATGATCATTAACTTAATTGTGCTGATTATGTTTGATTTCAAGGGATGGTTGCCGGTAGGGATATGAAGGGCAAGAAGAATCATGTTGTCGCGGTGATTGGGGATGGAGCCATGACCAGTGGACAAGCATATGGAGCTTTAAACAATGTCGAGTGAAGCTGCCTGAGATTGCTAGAGGATGAGCCACATATTAGGTGTCCCTGATGTTGACGAAGTCACCATGAGCTGGAGGAAGGTGGGACTATCAGAGATGCCTACGGAGCTGAAGAAAGGAGTTGTTGAGCACTGCATGTTATATTTGAGAAGTGTTCTAAGATAATTATTTTACAATTTATACTACTTATTAGATAAATAAAGATTCACTATTTGAGTGCACATTCTATGTGTATTTGATTAGGTCTTAAACTCACTTACTAAATATCCACAATATAATTCATAACATAAGAGAATTTGTGATAAGATCACAACTAGTGAGCATCTCTATATATGTAATATAAATGTATTGAAATATTTCCTAGTTAACAAATTGATGTATTCAGAATCATTGATTCCGTGAGACTAACATAGGTTATACTTCTTGGTTTAACTAAGCAACTACTCCTCACTGCCTGGAGACATTAGAATGTCGAGAGTTAAACGTGGATGCTAGTTATGACAACTAGTTCATTGGAGTGGTTTGCTGTAAGACTTCATATGATTTTCTACGTATATGGATATGTCAATGAAACTCTTATTGTACCTTAAGTGTGAGTTTCCTTTAACTTGAGGTGTTCAAGTCACCTTGGTCATTGAGTTACTTTGACATTCTAAACAAGCATCTCCTTGGAAGTATGCCCCCAAAATGATTGGGTATAAGTAAAAGTGTCTCAAGGAGTTACGATAACCCACAGAGGATTCACCACTTCTTATGAGGAAACGTATACCCTATGCCCACTTGTTAGAATTATTACTCAAAGTCTTTCGTCAAAACATCACATGTTAAGAATATTGTACTCGTGGACACATGTACGATTAATTTAAATTCACAGAACGATGAAGTATTCCTTGGGCTATGTGCGACGTAATCACTCTAGTGGGGACTGACACATAAATCATGTCATGAACCAAGTAGGTGTAAGATGGGTACAAGGAACGAGACACGACTCATTGTAGCTGTTGAAAGGTTCAAAAGTAGTTCTAGAATCAACCGTATGATTTTCGGTCAATTTGGGGTCATGATGTACTACTAGGTATCACTTATTATTTATCCATAATTAATGGTTAATTATGGACGGTTAACATAACTGGGAATCTATTGGGTCACATGCACTACAAGTTTATCCAAAGGACTTAAAACGAGCTTGAGAAATGGATTCTCATATTAAGAAAAATTGAATCTAGTTGGACTAGACAAAGAGCAAATATAAAAGATAATTTGTCAGAACAGAAGCATGAATGAGCCACGTCTTTTGAATATGGGTTGGACCCTTTTTAGTTTAGTTATAAACCAAAATTAGTTTGGTTTTAATTAGAAGAGGTTCAACCATTAAACCAAGTTGGTTTGGTTTTGAACTGAACCAAGAACTTAATGGGTTTTGTTTTGATTAAGGATTGTTGGGTTGGGTATGGGATTGCTCATAAACTCGTGTAAAGAATCTATATAAGATATAGATTGGGAGAAGATTAATATTTTTTTCATTAGATTAGGTTTTTGGAAAACCTAATTGTTCTCTCCCTTTCTCTCTCCCTCCTACCCGTCAACACCTACCAACAAGAGTTCGCCGTCGACCATTCACAGCCAGACTGCCCAGTCGATGATCTAACTACCTTTGGCCACCCAGTTACCGCCAAGGGAATCTACAGCCTGCGTGGGATGCCAGCAGCGCCGCCCACCACCTGCAGCACCTTCGAGGTGTTGTGCTGGCCTTTCGTCGCCTTCCTCCCGACATTGGATGTCTTAGACTCGCTACTCTATGTCCGCATCGAGTTTTCTCTTTTCGGACATCAGTTACATCGTTTAGTGTCATCGGGTTAAGCTGGGCACCAAACATCGTTTTCACATGCAAGGCTAGTACCTTTCTCGAAGACAAAACTCATGACTTTCGAAGTCATCTTGAGGTGTTCTTGGCGTGGATACAAATAGATGTAAGGCTTCCGAGTGTCTCTAGGTTGATGCCCTTTCCACTCCGTGTCATCCGTCAAGTATACCTAGAGTAAATTTGTTTCCATAAAATTTTTATATTGCGATCATGTTTGCATGAAATGTATCCTTACATGCGTGTGATATGTGTGTTATAATAAATTAGATTTATTATTATTTTTAATTTTTGCTGCACATGTTTACAAAATATGTTATAAGCACGTACATGCGTCGAGCTATTTAGCAATGGTATCAGAGTTTGATCGTGCTTCAATATAATCATAAAATTATTTTACGATTCGTAAATAGTCATATAATTAATTTTGAAAATTTTCTTATTTTATTCAAAAATTTTATTTTTAAAAAGCTTCTTAATTTGTTATGAAATTTTAATTTTAGAAAATTTCTAAAATAATTTAGAAAATTAAATTTTAAAATATTCTATAATAATTTAGAAAATTTAAATTCATAAAGATTCTGAATTTATTAAGAAATTTTATTTTTAAAAAGTTTCCTAATTAATTAGTAAATTCTATTTTTAAAAAAAAAACTAAAATAATTTTAGAAAATTTCAAATTTGAAAGATTCTAAATTAATTAAGAAAGTCTAATTATTTATATTTTCTAATTAGTTAAGAGATTTAAAATTAGGCAATTGTTTCCTAGTTAATTAGATTTTTTATTAAGAAATATTTTTTAGATAAAGTATGTAATTAAATTTGAAATTTTATTTCCTAATTTAATTAAAGAAAATTTAATTTATGGAAATTAGAATCTTACAAATATTTTATTTTAAAAATAAAATTATGATGACTATTACATTGTTAATATCATATTCATGCCATATTGTATGTCATGTAGTTGTATTTCTTATATCATAAATTATGTCATGTGCGCGATGTTTCATATCATTATTTATGTTATGCGTGATTAATCAGTCAACTTTAACTTGAAGCATTAACTTGTTGACTCACTCTATGGTTAATGTAGATAGATGTGAGGTTGAGTAATATACATACGATGTATACTTGTTAATGAATTAACAACTTGATTTTATGTGAATATTCAATTAGTTGATAGCATATAAGTGACACATAATTGGTATATGTGATACCTAGCGCTATAGTTAAAAATGACTTGTTGGACTCACTTCAAGGTTGTTCTTATTTATGGTGGATATCAATTAATTTGGAGAAAAACCTACGATCTCCCAAATTCAAAGTAAAACTCTTGAATTTGATAAATGAATGAGATTTTTAAATGCATGTAAATTATTTACATTTACAATATAAAATCATCTCTCTCGTATTTTCTCGATTTTGTATTTCTAGGTTAATCGTTTGGCAATGACATTTTTAAATTTGCGTTCGATTTTGGACTTGAACAAATTGACTGAGCCGAACTTCTTGGACTAGCTTAGAAACTTGAGAATTGGTCTCAAGGTTGAAAAGATTATGTATATCTTTGATGAGCCTCTTACCACAAGTTTAGGAGATGATGCAAATTCAGACTAATTATTGGTCTATCAGAAGCATACGACTAATTCTGAGCTTACTAGTTGCATCATGCTAACCTTGATGAGCATGAGCATATGGATGCTTATACTATTATCTATCATCTTTGTGAACTTTTTGATGAGTATGCTAAATCTGAAATGTTCGAGATCTCCAAACTTCTCTTTTGTTCAAAGATGTAGGAGGGTTCATCTTTAGTGTAATTTGTACTGAAGATGAATGACTACATTAAGCAATTGAGATCACTCAATTTTACGATGAATAATGAATTTAGTATTAATTTAATTCTGCTTAGTTTACCTAGCTAAAAGTTATCCACAGTTTGTGATGAACTATTAAATGAACAATCTTAAATCCACCATTCTCGAAATGATCAGCATGCTCAAGCCTATGTAATCTTCTATTAAGAAAGAACAAAAGATTGTGATGTTAGTGTTGGACCCCATGGTTGTTTTGATGTGATCAACTAAGTTGGGTTAAGTCCTGCTTGTTATTTGATCTTTGTGTCTAAGTGTGCAGGAGCTTAGGAGCTCAGAAAGTCGAGCGGAAGACACGGCTAGCGAGAAGGACGGCATGAGAAGGGAGCCGACGGGCTCGGTGCATCAGAAGGACGAAAAAGCTGCGAAAGAGTCTTTGACCTAGCCAAAGTGACCGTTTGTAATCGGATAGAGTTTTATCCGGTCAAATCCCTTGGAGGCGCCCTCCGCCTCTTTGGAAGCCCCCTCAAGACTCGAGATAGAGTTTTCAGGAGCTATATAAAGGCCCCTGGAACTAGGAAATAATCAATTCAACTAAGTATTCAATTCTTAGCAATGTGTAAGAGCTTTTAGTGTGTAAAAGGTTTCTCCGCCTTTAGAGAAGGAGATTAATAGTGTGCTATTTCACCGCATTGGATTAACAACCTTCTTGGTTGTAACCAAGTCAACTGCTGAGTCTTCCTTCTTGCTTTTCTGTTAATTAATTTTGTTTTTGTTATTGTTGCTATTATCTTAGAGTTGAAAGTTTGAGGAGGGTACTTTTTGTTTGCAGGCAATTCACCCCTCCTATTTTGTCGGCCCCGCTGCACCAACAAGTGATATCAGAGTCAGACCGCCTCAGAAGGACTGACCGCCGACTGAATCACAAAGATCAAGACGATGGCCGGAACAAACATTTAGTCCCCGAAATTCAATGGAGACTTCGCTACATGGAAGCGAAGAATGGATGTATTTTTTAAAACGAATTTCGATATTTTACTGATAATGAAATATTGTTTTCCAGTCCCAAAAGATAAAGAAGAGTACCAATGGACGAAAAAGGAGCAAGTCGATTTCGTGGCCAACGGAAAGGCGGAATTTCACTTGCTCAACGTTATGCCGCCCCAAGAGGTAAGTCAGATCGGAAGGTATAACTCCGCCAAAGACCCTTGGGAAAAAATTTTGGAGCTTCACGAAGGCATCTCAGAAGCAAAGTTAGCAAGGTGGGACATCGTTCAGACTCAACTGACGAATCTCCGAATGAACAATAGCGAGAAGGTAGCACAACTCCAAGCGAGAATCAAATAGCTGATAACTCAGCTAAATAATCTCGGAGAATCGGTAACAAACCAAGACTCGATCCGGTACGCGCTCTAGAAATGTTAAATTTAATAAAAGCATGTCTTCTAGAAATGTACGATAATTTAAAGTTAGAAAATAATAAATTAAAATTGAAAATTGAAAAATTGACAAATAATGCATGCTTAAATAAAATTTCAAAATCAAAATTAAGAATTTATGAAAAATTAAATTGGTATATTAGAAAACATCAGGGACAACTTAGAAAAGTTTCCAAAAGTTATGTACCCCCTAAGTTCTTGATTAATCCAGTAGGAAGGAATCTATATTGGGTTCCAAAATCTTTTCTAGTTTAATTTTTTGAATTAAAGTTTTCAGCGAGAAAATTAAACGTTAACATTTCTTTATGAGACTTTATCTAAGGAAGTGGTTGTTGCTCCAATAACTAAGAAGACCTAGTGCCTCGCCACGACCTGGAAGCCAAAATATTGAAATAAAATGTTTAATTAACTTTCGGGTAAAACATTAAAATTAGAATTAAATAATACTTTAAAAAGTTTTTTCAAACATTTTTTTAAATTCTTCAAAAATATTTTTATACTTAGAAAAATGTTTCATGCATAATTTTTTTTTAAAAAAAAATTGTTTAAAAAATTGCCTAAGTTAAAATTTTCTTCTACTTAGAAAAATCTCAAAAATAGTTATGTTTGCAAAATCTTTAAAAAAAAATTTAACAATTATTTTGACACTGATTTATTTTAAATCTTATTTAATTTTTTTTTATTTAGAAATTATTTTGATAATGATTTCTTTTAAAATTGAACTTTTCCTTAGAAAACTTCTATTTGAAAATTATGACCCCATTTTTTTGCTGTGATCAAAGGGGGAGAGATAGAAACAAATTTAGGGAGAGTTAAGAATTAAAAATTTCTTTTTCTTATTGTTGCAAATTCTACTATTGCAATCTTTATACTTAAACTGTTAGTTTAGTAATTTCTATAAATTACTGTTTGTTTGTTTTTCCCCTAACTTGAACTTGGGTTGATGCACATAAAAAAGAGGGAGATTGTTGGATCCCATGGTTGTTTTGATGTGATCAACTAAGTTGGGTTAGGTCCTGCTTGTTATTTGATCCCTGTGTCTAAGTGTGCAGGAACTTATGAGCGCAGGAAGTCGAGCGGAAGACACAGCTAGCGAGAAGGATGACACGGGAAGGGAGCCGACGGGCTCGGTGCGTCCGAAGGACGAAAAAGCTGCGGAAGAGTACTCGGTGGACGAGAAGAACGTGCACGACGTTCGAGGGACGAGAAGTCGGGACGAAAGCCTGCTCGAGGAGAAGACCGAAAATTGGCTTCGGGTGAGCCTTATTTCGGTTGGCCACAATCACCTATGCAATCGGAGCCTCGGAAGAAGAAGACAAGTCAAAAGGACTTGAAAAACTAGCTGGAGGTGCCTTTAACGAAGTGCTGAAGGTGCCTGCGCTGCTTGCAGACTCGGAGGCGCCTTCATTGGCTTGAAGGCTCCTAATTTTGACATTTCTTTTCCCTTTCTAAATTTGTGTCATTTTAAATTAAACAAATTCCTCAAAGTGTGGCACATTTTACTCTTTCAAAGAGTAAATGAAATCAAATTAAGTCTTAGATTCGTCTTTTACTTTCTAAGAAAATGCCAAAACCCCAACTTGACATTTCTTATCCTTTTCTAAATGTGTCAATTTAAATTAAGTTTAAATCCTCAAAGTTTGACACATTTTACTCTTCCACAGAGTAAACATCTTACATTAAGACCTAGATTTTCCTTTAATTATCCTAAGAAAATACCAAAACCCCAATTTGGTATTTCTTATGTTTTCCCAATTGTGCCAATTTAATTCAAACATAATTCCTTAAAATTTGGCACATGTTACCCTTTCCAAGAGTGATAATTTAGATTAAGGTTTACATTTCCCTTAATTCCATAAGAAAATGCCGAATTCCAAATTCGACATTACTTGTACTTACATCAAGTGTGTCAATTTAAATTAGATTCAACTCCTCAAATTTTGCCACATTTTACTCTTTCAAAGAGTAACACTAATAATCCTTTTTCATTTTCAAAGGTTAGTGAAACCTTAAAAATGCTCTCAAGTGTCAACTTTACCAAGGTTGGGCTAACTACCTTTCCAATTGAAGCTGACACTCTCTAAACCCATCTAGGGTGTAGAGAATATGCTCCTAGAAACCCAAAACCTATCGGTGCTCCTCGAATGCTCTAGGTACTCACTAGGGATGACTTCCCTAGTCACCTTCCTAAGGACCTTTCTAAGCTTCTTAGAAGCCTTGGTCACTTCTACTAGGTCAACTCTACGGATTGCTTCCCTTGTAATCTTCTTTGTGACTTTATTAGGCCTTTTTGGAGCCTTAGTCACCTTTACTAGATCAACTTTAGGGATGACCTCCCTTATGACTTTCTTTGTGACTTTGTTAGACTTCTTAGAAGTCCTAGTCACATTGGTCTTACCAAAAGAACCTTTAGGGATTCCTTCCCTAGTATCCTTGACTTGACCTTCACACCTAGGGTTGGTCTCATAGCTATATGGAATCCTATGAAAAGAAGTCACATCATTCTTGACTTTAGGTTTGTATCCCAAATCTTTATAAGTTATGCTCATTTTCTTAGGTTATGCTCATTTTGACCCCTAAGCATGTTTTCCATTCTTTCTAAAGTCCTTTCTAAACTATCAAGTCTTATCCTCAAGACTTGGTTTTCACTCCATAAATCCCTAGATTTTGATTTTTCATTGAATCCTTGAGCATTTCTAATTTTAGGCATATATCTAAAGTCCTTAGAATTATTACCTAAGTTGCTATCTACCTTTCTAAACTTAGGTATGGTAAATCTAGCATGAGGAGGAATATATTTATCCTTAAAGCCATCATGCCTCCTATTCTCATGATAATTAGCATCAAAATGATAAAAGTTATTTCTAGCATGTTTTTTATCATGTGTCAAAGGAATAGGTTCATTAAATGATACCTTGGTTTTTACCTTGGAAGCTCCCCCTAGACTTGTGCTTCCTCATTTGACCTTGACCGACTTCTTTCCCTTTGGGCATTAACTTCGATAATGTCCATTTTGATTACACAAGAAACACACAATGTGTTCCTTGCTCTTCTTTGTCGTGGGGATTGTCTCCTTGGGCTTCTCCTTGCCCTTGGGTACTACTTGGCTCTTCTTCTTGGTCAAGTTGGGGCACTTGCTCTTGTAGTACCCATGCTCCCTATACTCAAAGTAAATGATATGATTTTTGTTATTTACAATTGAAGCTTCTATACCTTTGCTTGTAGAGATGATGCTTGATTCTCCATTTGATATAGCTTGAATTGTGGAGGTAGCATCATCTTCTTCTTCTTCTCCTCTTGAGGGTGTGAGTGCTTCCACCTCTTCAATTCGTGAGGATGTGGATGCTTCCACCTCTTCCTCTCTTGAAGATGTGGATGATCTCTCCTCATCTTCCTTCTCCTCTTCTTATTTTTCTTTCTCGAATGTTGCACTCGTGTCAACATCCGATTGGTCCTTCTCTTCTTGGACCAATGAGCCCTTCTCCTTGGGCTCTTCCACTCCTTGAAATTGTGTAGGAGTCTCATGATAAGCAATGATATTTTTCCAAAGATCACTTACACTTGTGTATTCACCTATACTCACAATGATATTATAAGGTAATAAATTTAGCAAAATTTTAGCTACCTCCTTATCGACCTCCGCTTGTTCCCGTTGTTCATCGGTCCAATGTTGAGGTCGGAGGCGCTTCCCCTTCTTGTCTGTTGGAGCTTCAAATGGGTCCTCCAAGACCATTCATTGGTTCCAATCCATTTGGAACCAAGTCTCCAATCGGTTCCTCCAAAAATTGAAGTCCTCTTTGTCATATGGAGGTGGAATCCGGATGTCCCATCCGAGAGGTCCTTCACTCTCCATTTTCTTTATCCTCTAGATTCTTGCTCTCTTGGTGGTTAGTCCGTAGAAGAGCGACCTCGCTTTGATACCAATTGTTGGGACCTTTGTGCCCGCTAGAGGGGGGGTTGAATAGCGGCTCGTCGCGCTTGCGTCGGTTTGCTTCGTCTTGATGATGATACGCAGTGGAAATAGAATACAAGACTCACACAACGCTAACAAGTAGATTTACTTGGTATCCACCTCAAGAAGTGGTGACTAATCCAAGGATCCACACACGACACGCTATCTCCACTATGAAAACCTCCTTCTCGGTCGCAGCCAAAGGTGGAGAAGCCTTGTACAAACTCACCCACAACACAAACACGAATACAAGAAGACGAAATACAAATGCACGTAAAGACACTCTCTTCTTGCTTACTTGTGCTTGTTGTTGCCTCTTGAATCTTGAGAGAACACTCCCAAGATCCTTCAAGAACTGGCGGTGAAGATCGGAGAAAGTCGCTGAAGATCGCTATAAGCTCGCAGAAAATAGATCATGAAAATCTACAGAGAAAATGCTCCGCCAAGGCTTTAAACAGTGCTCCCAATCGATCCAATCCATCCCCAATTGATTGCCACTCAGCACCGCTCCATCGCAGTCATCCATCACCTGCATCCTGTCCAACGGTCGAATCTCAATCGATCGACCGATTGATTGGGAACATCTGAATCGATCGGTGGATCGATTCAGAAGCTTTCTGTGTTCTCGCGATCGTGTGAGAACTCCCCTTCCCAATCGATTGACTGATCGATCGACAACTCCCAATCGATCGCCCGATCGATTGGGAATGCCTCTGTGCTCGCGAATCGATTGACCAATCGATTGGGTCATTCTTTCCTTCGCAGCACACTCCAATCGATCCACTGATCGATTGGACCCTGGTTCAATCGATCGCCCGATCGATTGACCATCCTGAACTTGACTCAAACTCAAGTCCAAAATCTCCAACCCAACTCCTGGTCAATCATGACCTGTTGGGTCTCTATGCCTAGCATTTGGCCACACTCGACCAACCTCGAACTAGCCTTCTAGCCTCCTCCATCAGCCTTGCATCCCTCGGATATCTCCTCATCCTTCACACCTTACCTTCAAGAGCTTCCTTCGGCCTCATCCTAGTTGTCGAGTTCTCCTTGCCAAGTCACACTAGGACTTACCTTGCCAAGACCACATGCTTGGACTTACAACCTTTGCCAAGATCACACTTGGACTTTCCAATTGCCTAGCTCCTCACCAGGACTTTCTCCTTTGCCAAGATCACACTTGGACTTTCCAATTGCCTGGCTCCTCACCAGGACTTTCCCCTGCCTAGCTCCTCACTAGGAATTTACCACTACCTAACTTCCAATTAGGACTTCCAGACGTCTAACCTCCAGTTAGGACTTACGCAGTCAAGTCTCCTGTCATCCCTGACCTACTTGACTTGTCTTCTTATCAACCGGGTCAATCCTTTGACCATCTCTATAACCGGACGATTGCTCCAGCAATCTCCTTATATTGTCAAATATTAAAACTCAAATCCCGACTCAAGCTTAACTCAACTCAAGCTTAGTCAAACTGGTCAAACTTGACCAAAGGAAATTGCTCCAACAAAGGTTTAACCCCCTTCCAAGGTCTTTTGAAAAGATTTTTATGTTTTCAAAGAGTAACTCCCCCTAAAAACATGGTCAAACTTCTATCATTGCACCAACAATGACTTGAGGTTCCTAAATAATTAGGAAAACCAAGACTCGAAGTTTTGAGGTTCAAAATTCAATAATGAAACTAAACCTCAACCTAAACTTCACCTAAGTCGACATTAACCAAACCATGCTTGTTTTTATCATGAAAACTCCCCTTAAGTGTATACAAATATATTTCAAAGTGTTAGGAATGGTTAATGACCCTTGAAAACCAAAACTTGAAGTTTTAAGGTTCCAAAATTCAGAATTGAAACTAAACCTTATCCTAAACTTCACTTTGGTTTCTCTTAACCAATCCATACTTGTTTTCATTATGAAAAACTCCCCCTAAAGTATACAAATATATTCCAAAGGGTTTGGAGTAGTTAACGGGACTAGAAGCGACTTGAAATGCTGAAATCAGGCTTTTCAGGCCAAAATCAAACTTCCCAATCGATTGAAGTTGGGACTCAATCGATTGAAATCACTTCAATCGATCTATTGATCGATTCCACAAGTTACTGCTCGCAGAAATTCCCTCTGAATCGATCGACCGATCGATCCAGACTGGGTCAATCGATCGGCTAATCGATTCACTACCATTCTGTTCGCGGGAATTCACTTCCCAATCGATCGGCTGATCGATTGAACCCAATCCAATCGATCGGCTGATCGATTGGGTTTCTGATTTCTCTGAAATCTAGTTTCAACGAAATTCAGAAACTCTCAAAAAATTCTACAAAAATCTAAAAATCATGAAAACTCATGTAGTCATTATTTAGGGTATACTTTATCAAGGAAAAATAGTTTTCTATAAAAATACATCCTATTTTCAAAGATTGACACAACTTTGAAAACCCTTGAAAACTTCAACTTTGACACAGGAAGTCCTAGTTCTGGCTAGGCAAGGAAGTCCTAGTAGGTGTTGGTACAGGTTGCACTAATAATCTGATTTTGATGTATGACATATAGGTTAAAGTTAGATGTGATATTTGTCTAACCTTTTCTAAAGTATGCAGGAGTTGACTGGTCTGAGGGACCTGGCACCAGGCTGGTGGGAAGTCTAGATAGGTTCGTGGGGCCTGATATCTGGTGGAAAGTTCGGTTAGGTCCGCGAGACCTGACAACCGGTCGAAGTCTAGTTGGGTCAGCGGACTTGACAACTGAAGGAAAAACCTGGTGGGTCAGAGGCAAGTCAAGTGATTGCAGTTGGTAAGTGAAGGTAATCAACTGGAGGAGAGATCCAATGAGGGCGCGCTCTCCGTTGAGGGACTGTAGGCATCGATCCAACTTAGGTCTATTTGGGAAGCATAAGTTCAGATTTTGACTAGATCTCGATCTCGATGAGACAGGATCTAATTCTACTGATACAGTGATAAGGAGGGGAGGCCCCACCCCGTTGCCATGGTGGGGGCCAGTCAAGGTGGTCAAACGCCCCTAGACCACTGGCCGATTGGGTAGCACGCTCGCCTGATCGGGATAAAGAAGACCTAATCCGAAATCATAACAGCTTGGCGAGGTTCCGAGCTTCCAACTCTCAGAAAGACTGCTAGGCATTTGCAAGAGCACGTCGAGCGGCTTCCCCGCTCGGCCTTATATAGAGCTACAAGAATAGAGCGGATTTGCGACCGAGCTATGTAGAAATAGAAGGGCGGCCGAGCGACTTTCTCAAGATAGCAGAAGCGCCGATCGAGCGGCCTCCCCACTCGACCAGATAACACACTCATCCGAACCGAGTGGCTATCTCGCTCGGCCCAGTAAAAGACACTGCTAGCTGGATATTATATTTTTGGGAGCATATGCCGCTAACAGGCGGCATGGTCGACGGCTTGTTCGGATAGAAGATTGTACGACAGAAGCTTCCACTGTCACTTCAGATATATGCTCGACTCATTATGGTATCGTGTCAGGGACACTTTACTGATACATCTTTTCAGGGAAAGCTTTGAGAATCATGCACATCTTGGGAAGTGTGCACACGCGCTATAGGAGCCCTATATAAAGGGGGGTCCAAGATTCAGCGGAGGTATGCGATAATCTACTGTTGCTGCTACTATTCGCTACTTTACTCTGCTTCCACACATCGGTGATGACTGACTTGAGCGTCAGAGATCCATCGCCGGGGACTCCTTCCCTGGCTCGGCATTGACACAGCTGTGGTTGTAGGGTCTCGAGGAATCAACACATGGTCAACCGGAGCGCCACGTCCCCAGCTTTCGTCACCTCGACTATCTGACATGATCAAATTTGGCATCGTCTGTGGGAATGCAACCTGAATCCGAGCCAAGAGGATGGAAGACGCTAGATGGCTTCACACAATGACGCTCACCCAAGAAGAACTCAACCTACTTATGCAAGCCCGAGAGCAGAAAATCATTGAGTGGCAACAACAGAAGGCGCTAGCCGATCAGCAAGTGCAACAAGAAACGCCCACAGCAGGAGCCCGAGCAGCACAGGAGAACCGCCCAGAGCAACTCTCTATCTGGGGGCAAAATAGGTTGCCAACCGGCACGTATGGCGAGGCACCACCTACGCCCATTCCTTTTCATCGGGCACTGTTCCAAACACCCTCGAAGATAGCTCAAGCTAACAAAGAGCGGGGATCTTCTTCGGACGAAGCGCTCGTTCGGGATGCACGAAAGGGCAAGGCACCTCGGGGCAACACTTCTCCCGAGCGGATCAACTGCCAATTCTCCGAGCACATATTATGAGATCCTCTCCCTCTGAGCAGCTGACCTATGTGCAGATATTGAGGAGATTTGCCGGACACTCAGAACTTATGGGATAAAGCTGAACTCAAGTAAGTGTATGTTCGGTGCAAAGAGTAAGCACTTTCTCGGCTACATCATAACCGAGCGGGGCATCGAGGTGAACCCAATCAAAGTAAAAGCATTGCAAGATATGCCCCCGCCCCGCAACCTAAAGAAGGCCCAGCGATTGACCGATCGAATCACAGTGCTATCCAGATTCATCTCCAAGACAGTCGATCGGAGCTTGCCATTCTTCAAAATACTACGTCGGGTGACAAAATTTCAATAGGATGAGGAGTGCGACAAGGCATTCGAAGAACTCAAAGAATACCTCAACTCCCTGCCTGCCCTAGCCAAGCCATGTGTTGGCGAGCCGCTCCGGATGTACCTGTCGTCTACAGAGCATGCGGTTGGTTCGGCATTAGTTAGGCATAGCGGTGAGGAACAACTGGTGTACTTTTTAAATCACATATTAAAATATGCTGAGTCTCGCTACACTGGTCTTGAGAAGTTGGCTTATGCTTTAGTGCTCGCCACTCGAAGATTTTGCCCGTACTTCCTTGCTCACTCTATAATCGTGATGCCCAATAGTCCCTTAGGGAGAGTACTTCTCAATCCCGAGTCGTCCGGACGGCTGATCAAATGGACAACAAGTTCAGCGAGTTTGACATCCAATATCAACCCCAAACTGCCATTAAAGCACAATCCTTGGTAGATTTCATCACCGAGGTACAGAGTTCGGAGCTAGAAGCCGTGTGGAGGATATATGTGGTTGGTTCGTCTACTCAACATGGGAGCGACATCGACATACTATTCATCTCCCCGCAAGAAGATCGAATGCAGTTGGCCGCTCGGCTAGACTACAGGGCCACCAACAACGAAGCTAAGTACGAGGCGCTTATAGCTGGCTTACAAGCTGCTTGGTACGTCGGGGCAGTCAAAGTCTTGATCCATTCGGATTCTCAGTTGGCTGCTCAGCAACTGTTCGGAGCGTTCGAGATAAGCAACGTCCGACTCAGGCTCTAAGCAGAGGCCTTTGAAAAACTAAAGTCTAACTTTCAAGAGGTTGTCGTACAAAAGATCCCCCGATCAGAAAATTAAGCTACAAATGAGTTAGCCAAGTTAGCTAGCTCGTTAACATTGATCGCCATAGACCAGCCGATCGAGCAAGTCTCTTTGGTGGCACACATTGATCGAATGGAAGGACTCACTTTCCCAAACGACTGGAGGATAGCACTGATTGAATTCTTACTGTTAGGAACGATATCGTCCGATCGGGAGGAAGCTTGGTTATTGATAAAAAGGTCCTGGCGATTCACTCTAATCAGAGACCAACTGTACAAGAAAGTCTTCGCCCGACCCCTACTCAAATGCGTCGGACCAGAAGACATCGATTACATCTTGAAGGAGATAGACCATGGTGCTTGCGGGGGTCACCCGGGCGGCCGCGTTTTGGCCCGAAAAATACTGCTGGCTGGATACTTCTGGACAACCCTCCAGGAGGATGTCGCTCGGACGGTGGCCACCTATTAATCTTGTCAGAAATACCACCACATGCCACACCATCCAACTGAGGAAATGAAAGCATCCACGGTAGCGTGCCTGTTAGATCAATGGGGCATGGATATCGTGGGATCTTTCCCTATGACAATCGGTTAAAGGAAGTTTCTGCTCGTTGCGGTGGACTACTTCTCCAAATGGGTCGAAGTCAAGCCCCTAGCCAAGATAACTAAGCAGATGGTTATGAAGTTCATATGGCAGAACATCATCTGCTGATTTGGCATTCCTCACGGGCTTGTCTCGAATAATGGAAGATAATTCGCCAGTCAAAGGCTCAAGGAGTGGTGCGAAGGATATGGTATCTAGCAAGCATTCACTTCCGTGGCCTATCCGCAGAGAAACAAGGAAGCAGAAGTCACCAATCGGGAAATCCTCCAAGTCTTGCGCTCTCGGCTTGACCTTATGGGAGGCAGCTAGGTCGATGAGATCCCGAGAGTGCTGTGGGCCCTCGGCACGACGCTGAAGGAAGAGACTGATCTGACCCCATTCCACCTAGTGTACGGAGGAGAAGCGATCGTCCCTGTGGAGGTCGGATTAGAGTCCGATCGGGTGCGGCATTATGATGAAGGCAACGCTGAGCAGAGGCTTTTTAGAGCTGGACTTGGTAGACGAAGCGCGCGCCAAAGCAGTCGTTCGGCTTATGGCGTACCGATAATAGATGAAGCAAACCTACAACCGAAGGGTGATACCGAGATCCTTCTAGGTCAACGACCTTGTTTGGAAGAAAGTCAAGCCAGTCGGGAGCGTTACCAAGCTAGAAGCTCCATGGGCAAGGCCTTTCAAGGTCGTGGAAAAGCTCCGCTCAAGTGCTTATTATCTGAAGGATGAGACGGGGAGGCGGCTCGAACAATCATGGAGCGCAAACCATCTCCAACCCTATCGAGCCAGATGAGAGGTGCGCAAGTGTAGAAGTGTATTTATATATTTTTGTACGTCCTCTCTGAATGCAGGGTCAAAATAAAAGGTTTCTAAGCTACATGCCGAATGACTATACCAAACCGTCGAGCGGCGACATTAAACGCGTGCCTACACTAAACCGTCGACTGGCGACGTTAAACCCTAGTCTTCACCTAATCGTCGAGCGGTGACGTTAAACCCTAGTCTCCACCAAACTGTCGAGCGACGATGTTAAACCCTAGTGTTCACCAAATCGTTGAGCGACGACGTTAAACTCTCATCTCCCTCAACGGTCGAGCGGCGACCTTAAACCCTAGTCTACACCAACGGTCAAACAACGACCTTAAATCTTATTCTACACCAACGGTCGAGCGACGACCTTAAACCCAAGTCCTCACCAAATCGTCGAGCGGCGACGTTAAATGTGTGTCTACATCAAATCGTCGAGCGGCGACGTTAAATGCGTGTCTACACCAAATCGTCGAGTGACGACATTAAACGCATGTCTTCACCAACGGTTGAGTGACGACCTTAAACCCGAGTCTTCCCCAATGGTCGAGCGACGACCTTAAACCCAAGTCTTCCCCAATTATTGTACCAAATCGTCGAGTGGCGACGTTAAACCCCGGTCTTCACTAAATCATTGAGCGACGACGTCAAAACGCGTGTCCTCACTAACGGTCGAGCGACGACCTTAAATCCGAGCCTGACCCTATGGTCAAGCAGTTAGTCACAGATACGAGATTAGGGGCATTTACAGGCAAAGATAAGAAAAGTTGTAAAAGGAAATGCTTCGTCGAACGGGCGCGCATATATTAAAACCAAAATTTTCAAGATTACATTTCAAGATCACAGTTGCAGGATAAAAACAAAAGCTTGGTCGAACGGGCGAGCTTACATTGAGACCTAAAAATTTACAGCGCTCAGTCTCACTCAAGGTAGTCCAGAGCATCGTCGGGTAGTAACTTGGTCATCTTATCCCGATTGATAACGTTGTCCTTCAAAGTCTCGGGAAGGTGGTCGCCCGCCTTGAGCTAGCTGATCGTCTCATCTATTGCGAGGTTGTAGAGCTGAAGATAACGGGCGACGACTTTATCGTTGAAGGCGCCCGAGCGGATGTAGTTCTGTCTCAGTGTTGCAAATCGACTTGGCTTGGCATCCTGATAAATCTTCATCGCCGCTCGGGAGCCCTCTAGCTCAACCTTCACCTTCCCTAGCTCATCCTGGGTCAGCTTCAGTGTTGCGTCCTTATCAGAAAGTTGGCCCTAGAGCTCAATTTCCCGCGCTGATCGACTCACTCGCTCGATCACCATAAAATCTTCAACCTCTTTGAGCTTGCTGGCGAGATCTTTGGCCTCCTTGTTCTTCAGTTCCAAGTCCTCAATGGCCTAGTTCTTCCTAGTGATGGCTGACTCAATCTTCTTGTCAAAAGTGTTGACCTGCTTCTTGAGTCGGCCCAACATCTCCTCTTGGCCAGAGGTTTTAGCTGTTCGACATCTAGGAGCTTGGTCGCCTTCTTCAAGTCGTCCTTCATCTTGGTCATCTCCCTCGAATCAATGGCAGGTTGGCTGTTGGAGACTTGGAGCTTCCGGAACTCATCCTTCAAATGAGCTAGCCTGTGGCACATGGCTAGGTTTTCCACCCAATACTACAAAAAGGTAAAAGGATTAGAGCCGATCGGAGGAAAGGCAATCACTAGGAGCTTACCCCAGTTGTCATTTGGGTATGACTGTTGGCGAGCGCACCTGGGGGGGGCATCACCATCGCTCGAGCTCGGGCTTCTTCCAGACTTGGGCGAGCAGACCTCGTATGATGACTTGATGCTCAGGAGTGCTCGACCGGGCACTCGGCTCGCTGTACTCCTCCGTTGGCAGGTGAAAGATCACCGTGATGAATCGTCGGCTGCTCGGAGCCGAGTGGGCTGAGGTTGCTGGGCCGACCAACCGGGACGCAAATGCCGGGAGGATGGCCGATTGCCGAACCCTCGATGGTCGCGATGGCGGCATAGAAGCCAGGGAATCCGCGACAATAGGCTCCTGCGACAGCTCAGCCACCGATGGAGTCTGGTCGGAGGATATCTTGGGTGTAGTCTTAGGAACCACAGAGGGATTCGAGGTGCCGACCTAGACCCTTTCGGCAGATCCCATCGCCAAGGCAGCAGAGCGCGAAGACTCTGTGCGGCACTTTTTACGCCTTAGCAACAGCTCGTCGGAGGAATCCGAACTCTCCGTGCAGACGATGGGCACTTGCTCAAATGGTTGCTTCGAGCCTCCGACAACCTCAATACTGGGGGCTTGGCTAGCTGCCCCCCCCCCCCCCCCCCACTCGCTAGGCGGGAGTTGCTGTGCTCTCATCTTGAGAGTCGACCGACTATAGGCCGCGGTTCGCCAACTCCTCAATGGTAACCATCTCGATCTTGGCGTTCTGAAGTTTCGTAAGGCCAGACATCCGAGCACGCAGCATGAATTCGACTGCAAAAGAAGCAGAAAAATCAGTTAGAATCAAAGGAAAAACGTATATAAAACCTCTTACCTAAGCTGGTCGAGAGCCCAGTACGGATCGAACTCAGGCCGAAGATGTACAACACACCCTCAAGTAGCAACTTGTGAATGTCATACTTTTGGCTGACCAGCATGGATGTGGCATTAAGGTAGTCCGAGCGGCTCTTGTATTTCTTTAGGTCGGGTTGAGGCGGTTAGCCGACTTGCCAGCGGGTCCGGAAGCTCGGCTGTTCAAGGAGGCATATAAAAAAGAAATATTCATTCCAATGTTTATTAGAAGTCGAAATTTTGTCAAAGAAAACCAACCTGATCTGAGGCTGAAACGGAAGGTACTCAGTTCGGACTGTTTGGGATAATAGAAGTAGTGGAAGGCTCGAGAAGTCAAAGGGATACCGTGCAGCCGGAACAACACAATGATGCCGCACAAAAGGCGAAAGGAATTCAATATAAGTTGTGGAAGGGGAACACGGAAATAATTACAAATTTTAATGATGAAGGGATGGATAGGGAAGCGGAGACCGACCACAAATTGGTCTCGGAATAGACAGATGGTGCCGGTCGGCGGTTCATTTGGCCGATCAGATGAGGAAGATAAAATGATTTCATGATCAGGGGGAATCTCAAAAGTGTTCTTAAGGCTCTCAGTGTCACCCTCATCGAACCTAGTCTCCATGGTGGTGTACGAGAGTCTGGGAGGGGAGTCTGACGGTTGAGAAAAGCTCGCAATTGTGATAGAAAGCAAAAATAGCGGAGGAAATGCGAACGAAGAAGCAAAAAGATCACTGGAAAAACACCAGGAGCAAGGAGAGGCCGGAGACCGAAAGATACTAAGAGAAAGAAGTTTACGGGACGAGGATTGTCGGAGTAGAAACGAAGAAGTGGCCGACAACGCGTAGAAGGCCGCCGGAGAACGCGCACAGAATCGTCGGAGAACGCAAGCGCAAGAGCACGAAGGTGAAGAAGGTGGTGAGGCGGCGAGCTCATATACCCAGGGCTCGGTCGACCAGAGCCATCTGATCTAGGTCGTTAAACCTATGTGAAGATCTGGCCATTGAATTTAAACCGCCAAATGTCACCATCAATGTCTGGTTGTGGGTCTGACACGTAGCGCGCTATCACTGGGCGACAATTAAGAGCGGCATGGGAACCCGCTCTGCCTTAATGAAAAAAGATTTGCACGAATTCCAAGATTTTTGGGTGACCTTAGCCGAGCCCTCGCTCGTCTAAGACAGTCAGAGGAAAAATTCTACAAGGGTAAACGTTTGTTCCTCCAATCGGATCAAAGAAGCATGATGCTCAGCTGAGCGACTACTTTCAGAAGGCCGATCGGCGAGGATCAGGTATAGCCTGACCGGAGTCTATACAATGATGAAGGCTGATCGGGAAGAAATCGGCGCACACTGGTCCAATCAGTTGGACTGCAGCCTCCTTCGACTAGACTTGAATGGGAGGCTTGTGATACGGTGATAAGGGGGGAAGTTCCCACCCCGTTACCATGGTGGAGGTCAGTGTCGTGGTAGGGGTCAGTCAAGGTGGTCAAACGCCTCTAGACCACTGGGCGATCTAGTTGTACGCTCGTCGAACGGGATAAGGAAGACCCGATCCGAAATCATAACAGCTCGACGAAGTTCTGAGGTTCTGAGGTTCTGAGCTTCTGACGCTCAGAAAGACTGCTAGGTATCTGCAAGAGCACGCCGAGCGGCATCCCCGCACGGCCTTATATAGAGCTACAAGAACATAGCGGATTTGCGACCGAGCTATACAGAAATAGAAGGGTGGTCGAGCGGCTTTCTCAAGACAGAGGAAGCGTCGGTCAAGCGGCCTCCCCACTCGGCCAGATAACACACTCATCCGAGTCGAGCGGCTATCCTGCTCGGCCCAGTAAAAGACACTGCTAGCTGGATATTATATTTTTTAGAGCATGTGCCGCTGATGGCGGCATGGTCGGCGGTTGGTTCAAACAGAAGATCGTACGACAGAAGCTTCCATTGTCACTTCAGAGATATGCTCGACTCGTTAAGGTATTGTGTCAGGGACACTTTACTGATACATCTTTTCAAGAAAAGTTTTGAGAAGCGTGTGCGCGCGGTACAGGAGCCCTATATAAAGGAGGGTCCAAGATTCAGCGGAGGTATGCGATAATCTACTGTTACTGCTACTATTCGCTACTTTGCTCTGCTTCCAAACATCGTCGGTGATTGACTTGAGCGTCGGAGGGCTATCACCAAGAACCCCTTCCCTGGCTCGGTACTGATGTAGCTGTGGTTGCAGGGTCTCAAGGAATCAACACATGGTCAACCAGAGCGCCACGTCCCCAGCTTTCGTCACCTCGACTTTCAGACAGGATCAACTACCTTATCTGATATGTTGTGCTAACTCTGATTTGCAAGGTAGATATAACCTTTGATTGCTCAGACTAACCTTTCTTACAAGGAGAAGACTGCTGAAGAAAAGAACTCCGAGCACCCAGAAGGGATCTTGGCGCCCGGAGCTAGTCCAAGTGCTTGGAGCAAGCTAGCCCAAGCGAGCCACAGGCGCCCAGGCACCCGGGCGCCCGGACTCGGTCCAGGCGTCGAACCCGAAAAATCATCCTCAAGCTGACATGAAGTGCATCGTATAACCGAGTCACGTGGCCTACGTGCCTGGAGGGGTTCTTGGCACCCTAGATGGATCTACTTAAAGGCCTTCGACCTGGAGCTTCAAAACAACAATTGTGACAAGTTTCATTCTTTCTCGGTGCTCTGAAAAAGCTCCTGTGACAGTGTGAAACTCCTCCGACAACCGACGACTCAGATTTTCATATTTTCCTTGTTGTTGATAACCTTGTTTTTTAGTTCTTGAACTTATCTTGTAACACATTTTTGTGAACTATTAGTGGATTGCCCAACAAAAGTACTTGACGATTGCGGACCTTGGAGTAGGAGTTGTCGAAAGCTCCGAACCAAGTAAAACCAACTTGTATTAGCGTTGTTTGTTTCTTTTGTTTTCCACTGCGTAACTTTGTTTTAATTCAAATTTTTCGACAATCGCTATTCACCACCCCTCTAGCATTCTTTCTGATCCTACAAGTGGTATCAGAGCGGGTATCGCTCTGAATTGGTACAACCACAAAATCAAGCAAGGGGGTGATTTTTTTCCTCTCTTTTAGATTTTGAGCTTTTTCGGTATCATCTAGACTGGTACAATTACCTCTTTGGATAATTTTTTTTCATTGCAAATGACTCTGAATTAGTGCAACACCAATCACTAACACTACTAATCCAAGACCTAGTCTTGGGATTTTTTTTTTGTCTTTTCCTCTTTTGGGTGCAAGGTTCATGGACCAAAATGAGGGATACTCTACCACACATCCTCCCCTCAAAGGCTCGCACGTGAGAGTGCTTTCGATAGAAAATCACTAATCAATCGTAAAATCTTTACAAATTACAACATATATATAATTTAAGTGCAGAAAAAGTATACCAACAACTAAGAATGAGAAATTCGGGGTTTCAGTTTGTTGGAGCAGTACTACGGCTTCTTCGGATCGTCTTTAGAGCAGCACACAGAAGAAGGATCACGATTTTGTGTTATCTTTGTGTTAGAGCAATCTGGGTACCCTAAGTTTTGATGTTTGGGAAAAGGTTTAAATTAGGTTTATTGTTGTATTTGATATGCATTGTGAGTGTGCAAGATACAAGTACATCAAGAAAAGTCCAAGGGTGATTTTAGTAAAGAGGGAAAGTCTAACGATGAGTCTTGGCGGTATAAGTCCAAGCATGTAGTCTTGGCAACATAAGTCCAAGTGTGACTTGACAATGGAAGATCCGACAACAATGACAAGGCCGGTGGAAGCTCCAGAAGGCAAAGGAAGAAGACCCGACAACAATGACAATGCCAATGGAAGCTCCTGAAGGCAAGGCGTGAAGGATGGGGAGACATCCGGGGGACGCAAGACTGATGGAGGAGGATAGAAGGCTAGGTCTAGGTTGGTTAGGCGAGGACGAGTGCTGAGTGAATGTACTCGGGGGTTAAATCCTAGGATTAGGATTTTACTGTAATGTTATTGTAACATTATTGTAACGGTACTGTAACGTTACTGTAGCAGTAGTACAATAACTGTCGACTGGTGTTTTCATCAGTCGATTGGTAGCTGACCGTTGGCTTGTAACGATCAAATTTCACTTAGGACCTATCGACTGGTGGTTGTACCAGTCGACTAGTGGCGGGAAACACAAGTATGTGTTTTCCTCCCGAACTCTTTTTAATAGAGCTCGGGGTGCTTAGCCAAGGTTGACGAAATTAGTGGTGGTTAACCCTAATTAGAGTCTCCAAGTACCTAAGTGATCTAGTGTGCTTGTACGAGTTTGTGGCGAGGTTTCTTCACCCACAAGGAGCTACGTGAGCTAGCCGGAAGTTCTTCAGGAAATCATCCACCGACGGATCGGGATCGTCCACCTTACGGACAATCGTGGAGTAGGAGCTTTATCTTCGAACCACGTTAAATCAACGTGCTAGGTTTACTTTTTATTGTTAGTATTTGTTTTTGTATCTCGTTGTGCGTACTAACCATTGTAGGAAGCGACGTTTTGGGTGAGACGTTATTCACCCCCCTCTAACGGACGTCAAGGTCTCAACACTTTGTGCATCTACTCGAGACTGGCTTAAATAGCCTGCTAAAGGTGCCTTCAGCCTCCATGGAAGGCGCTTCCAGCAAGGATTCTTATCCCCTGTCGATCGGTGTCGATAACTCCCGCTGCCTGCGCTGTTTATCCACCCGAAGACGCCTCCAAGCTCCATGGAGGGCTCCCTCCATCCAGCGTTCAAGGCGCCTTCCATCTCCTTGGAAGGCGCCTTTGCTCCTTGTTGTGAGGCTTTCATCCAAGGCGCCTCCAAGCTCCATGGAGGGCGCCTCGAGTATTGTTCATATGAGGTTTCCCTTGGGCAACTTCATTCCTGCAAGACATATTAGTCCACAAACAAAGTATACCCTGTAAAACCAAGTTAGCACAATAAAATACAAATAATATAAATATTTGATAGTCATCAGACTGTCTGGTTCTGGCTTTGAGTTTTTTGAAAACCCTAGTTCGAACCAATGTCTATTGTTCCATCTTCGAGGAACGCATCCTCACCTACTCTTCTCAGGAGAAGTTACCTATTGCTAGATTGATTCTCCAGACCAACTGGACTTTTGTTCATCGTTTGAAGCTTTTGGTCTTCATGTTGGACGTCCACTCTATGACCCGTCCAGACTTCCACTTGGTTCGTGACACAAGGATTTCAACCTAGAGTCCCTGACTCTAGGATTTTTTCCGAAGCTCTCAACCCGCCAAGACTTTCCGCCTAAGGTTACCACCCCCTAAGATTTTCCACCTGCCTAACCATAGCTAGGACTTTTGCCTTAGTACATTTAGGACTTTCCTATAATCTCATTTATACTCGTTAAACCACAAATAACCTTAACTTTAAACTCTTTGCCATTATCAAAACTCAGGTTTGATCATCTGATGCTTCCCGCACCAACAAATTCAAGTTTGGCTTGAGCTTGATTTGTTTAAATGTTATCAAGCTCTCAATTCAAACTTGTTTGATTGTTTGAAATTTTTAGTTGTTTGATTGATTATTAAGCTTGATAATTTAAACTTATTTGTTTATTTTATTTTATTATTTAGTATATATATTGAAAAGAGTTTTATTAATGAATATTGTTTATGAACGTTGTTCATGAACATTGTTTACGAACGTTAACGAGCTAAACACATAAGTATTCAAGCTTGTTTGTTTAGTTTAATAAGCTATTCAAGCTTGTTTATTTAATTAATCTCGTGTATATTGAATGAACATAAACAAGTTCTTACCAAAATGAACACCAAGCTTGTTCATGAACGCTTGGTTCATTTACAACCCTAAATAATAACAAACACCTTTCTCGACTTTAAAAATAATAATAAATCACTTGTATAAACAAAATTAAGAAGCTAATTAAAAATAAAGAGGCAGATCGTTTACTTGGTTTGCAATTAGGATATTGCTAATCCAAGACATTTGAAAGCTCACTATAAATCTCCTTCAGACAGAGAATCCTCTTACAACAGTTAAAGCACTCAATTACAAAGATAAACAGAAGAAGAATCATTTACAAGTGTTTGATTTAGCTACTAGGATCAATGTTGTATTTATATCCCTGATCGGGCACCTGGAAGGGTTCCAGACACCTAGAAGTGGATAAAAATTTATCCATGTCGCACTGGATTGCAACAAGTGGCATATTGATAAACTTTTTGGTCTAGGTGTTTGGTCCCGCTCCTTGCGCCAGGACCTGCTTAAACTCGATCCACAATCGAGGGCAGCCGAAGTGGTCCGCACACCATGAGCAGCTTTGGGCGGCCAAAGTTCGAGCCCCTGGAATTGTTCCAGGCACCCAGACCACAGTCAATATCAAGTTGACTTTTCATCTGACTTTCGCTCCGGCTTCGCTCACTTGGGGCCATCCGGAGTAGGGCTCGCCCAAATCCATTTTCTAGTCATCTCGAGCAGCATTCCATTCTGGCTTCTCGACCCTCAGAAATATTGCATGCTTTCTTCTCGTCCACCAGCATACTCTTCCACAGCGTCTCGTCCCTCGGATGCACAGAGCCCATCAACTCTCTCCTGTGCCGTCCTTCTCGCTAAATGCGTCTTTTGCTCAACTTCTTGTGCTCCTAAGTTTCTGCACACTTAGACATAAGAATCAAATTACAACATGACCTAACTTAACTTAGTCAAATTTTGATTAAGGAATTTTGGGATAGATTTGGGCTTTCTAATCCAACTCATCTAATGTATAAGAGACTAATTTTTTAAAAATTATTATTCATTGGTCTAGATTTTTTAAAAACCTAGCCTCTCTCTCTCCTCTCCTATCCTCTCCTCTCTCTTACATCGCCCACCTCAAGCCAAGAGGAAGAAATACTTCTTCCTCACGCTTTCGTTTCTTCTTCCTTCTCTTGGATTATATCGTCTCCATGGTTGGTTAGTATAAATCAGAAGTAAACCTTATTTCTCACCGAAGTTGTCTTGAAGATATCAACGTGGATACAAATAGAGGTGAGGTTCATGGGCATCGCTAAAGTTGATGCTCTTTTCCATATGCATCATCCATAAGGTAGCCTAGAATAATTGTTATTCTTAAATTTTTATTTTATGATTATATCTGCGTGAGTTGTATCCTGCATGGGTGTGGTGTATGTGTTGCAATAAAATAATTTTATTATCATATTTTTGCTTCCGCTGTATGTTTTGCGAAATATGTTAAGCATATATTGCATTGGGCATATCCAACAGATCCCTTGACTCTCAAGCGTACGTAGAGTAGGGGAGAGAATATAATAGACTTTGATCCCACTAAGGGAGAAAATAACTTAATCCCTCAACTTTTAAGTATCCATGAAGTCAGGGATCCTGCTAAGGGTGAGAATTATTTGATCCCTCGACTCCTAAGTATCCATGGAGTCGGGGAGAGAATATAATCAGCCCGATCTCTCAACTCCCAAGCATTCATAGAGTTAGGGAGAGAATGGTAAGATTGATCCCTCGACTCTTGAGGGTCCGTGGGGTCAATGAGTGAATAATAAGCTCTATCCTTGACTCCTAAGCATTTACGGACTCGGGGAGAGAATAGTAAGGTCTATCCCTTAATCCACAAGCATTCGTGGAGTGGGGAAGAGAATAGTAAACTCAATCTCGCAACTCCCAAGCGTCCATGGAATCGAGGAGAGAATGATAATAACTAACTAGGTTCGACAATGAAAGTGAATAGCTGAACACTGATGCAATCCATAAAAATAGCATTGCTTGGCAGGTCGAGACATATAAAAACCTAACGTATGAAATTTGACGCAACTTGGACCTATGTGCCGACTGAGGATCTGGTGAGTAAGGATCTTGCCAGGCCAAAGGCTCATGGGTTTTTGGCGCAGCGTTCAAATGAAAATAACACTTAAGAATTCTACTCTCTCGCTCATGTAACGTGGCAGCAATAGGTTTGCTGAAATCCTCCGATGTCATGGTGATGGTAGAGAGTTTTCCGATATCATACACCTCAATGTGTCAGTTCAAGTGTGCGTTCCCACAGACGGCACCAATTTATTTCTGCTTGAGATTGCTAGAGGATGAGCCACTAGTGAGATGTCCCTAATGTTGACGAAGCCACCATGAGTTGGAGGGAGGTGGTGCTACTGGAGATGTCTGTTGAACTGATGAAGGGAGTCACTGAGCACTGTAGGGAGGGTCAAATCGTCTGGAGAACTTGTGAGGAGTAGAAGAGTGAGGGAGGGGTTAGAATGGAGGTTGGGCGTGTCCCGACTTATTCACTTCGATGCTCAAGTTAGTCTCTAGTGGGGGAGAAGAGCAGTAAAATGCTAAAATGTGGGAAGAAGCATATTCGCTTGTATGTGAGTATGTGTGCGTGTACCTCGACCCGCCTTTTATAACATGAAGGAGTGAGATGTCATATCCGCGTTTGTCAGAGGGGGATGGTGTGCTTTTGAAAGGGTGCTATATCCTAATAAGAAGGGTGTCTCATCACTGTATCAGAGGGTCACATCATCCATATTTGGTATTGTGGTAGATCTCGTGAGATCACGCTATATCGACCAAGCTGTTCCACGTGTCATGTGCTCATGTGCTACTGAACAACTAGATATTTGGGCATGGGAAAGGCGTTGTGTTGAAGGGGCTAAACGAGAATGAGTACGACATTGGATCGAGAAGCTGAGCCCTAGAATTTGGTGGACCTATTGGAGGTGAGTAGAACACTAGATCGGCATGGTCGAATTGAAGAAGTGTAGGGAGTCAGATCGGAGTTTACAAGGCCGAGAGGCGTGCTAGATCTAGGTCGACAGAGCCGAGCGGAGTGCAGGGTCGATGGATTCAGAATCGCTCTTGAGTGGGGCAAGGTAATGGGGTTGGAGAAGACCTCATAAACAAGACCTAAATCAAAAGAAACGTGACTCCTGTTAGATATTTTTCTTAAAGAAAGTTATAAAAATATGGATCTTCGGTGTTGAGATCCAATAGTTGGGTCTGGTTAGTCATCTCGACAATGAGTCAATGATTCTAATCGGTGGAACTTAGTATGGCGATGTGGACCTTGTCCCATTTATACCCTCGATATCCCCTTTCGGTTATCAAACTACTCATTCAGGTCAGAGATATACCTTTCTTAGTATCGTCACTACCGACCTAATCTCGTCGGTCATCGAGTTATCCTTTTGGATATTGACACAACCCTTTGGGCGCGTTTGGTTCGGGGTTATCGCTGATAACCTTAGTTGGTTATCAACGATAACCTTGTTTGGTTTAAGTAATTGGTGATACCTGGTAATGCAACATTCCCGCCACATCAGCAATTAGGGAATAGAACTAGGAATCAGAAAACCTTGGAAATCTTAGGGGGCGTTTGGTACGCGCGTTTTCCATTTTCATTTTCTGGAAAACGCGCGTTTTCTGAAAAACGGTGTTTGGTTTGCGTTTTCCGCGCGCGTTTTCTAAAAAATTGGCTATCGTTTTCTAGAAAAACAGAGAATGACAAAAAGTCGTTTTCTGTTTTCTAGAAAACGCCCATTTTCCAGAAAATGAAAATGAAAACGGTGCAAACCAAACGCACCCTTAGGTTTTCTACGATTCCATGGTTATTAATATTTTTTTTCCAAAAATACCCTTCGAAGAGCAGGAGATAAGCAAGAGCAAATTATGAGGGATGTCAGCCTATGCCTTCTCTTCCCTCCGAGCTCCTCCATGAGATCTTCTTCCGCCTCACCCTCCCGGAGTTTCTCGTGTCCGCTCACGACTTCTTTTGATGACTTCCACAGCCTCTATGAGGGAAGCTCCGATCGATCGCCACAAAGGAATGCTCCTCATCTACAAGAAGAGGCTTCCTATAGGTAGTCGTTGTGAGCTCTAGAAGTCGCGCAACACCAACTTTTGCCTCCAGAAGTCGTCATGAGATCGTCGCGATCAACTTCGCTAGCCCCATAGGGTCGCGCGACAGATCTTGCCCATCCCCATAGGGTTGTGCGACACCGTGTCATCGCGATGCAGGCGGAGAAGGGGAAGGAGAGGTGGATGGAGGCGCTGGAGGAGCTGTGGAGGGTGAAGTGCAGTAAGACGGGGAAGGAGAAGTGGAGGGCGGCGCTGGAGGAGCTGTGGAGGGTGAAGCGCAAGAAGGGGGCGGGCGGAGTCGCACCGGCGGCTTAGGGAGAAGCTGTCGGCGAAAAAAAATTGGGGAGGAACCCTAGGGAAAATAAAATCTATTAAAATAATTAAAAATTTTAATCACATATCTACATATATAAAAATTTAAAATATATATAATAAGTTAATTACATATCTAATTATATTTTAATAATATATAAATTTATTTTAAATTTTAAAATTTATAAATCAATTTTATTTATTTATTATATATATTATCAACTTATTCATTAATATAATAATAATAATTATTATTAATTTAATTTAATTTATTCTACAAAAGTAATCATATAATTAAACAAGGGGTAATATAGTAAATGTCAAGTTAGATTATACCATTACCTAGTTGAACCAAACAAGATTAAGATTATGTTTTATTCACTCATAACCTTGGTTATGTGATTACTTGGTAATCACATAACCAAGATTATATACGATAACTTGAACCAAACGTACCCTTTGGGTAAACTTATCCCCAAGGATAAGAGTATTAAGGTCGAAGTGAAGGGTGTTAGGACCAAAAGTAGCTAGAGGGGGGAATAGCGCGTCGCGGTGCGCTTCGTTGCTGGGCGTTGCTTGTTTCTTCTTGGATGTGCAGCGGAAAATACAGAAACAAACACAAGCACGCTAACACTAGGATTTTACTTGGTATCCACCTCACAAGAGGTGACTAATCCAAGGATCCACACCAACGCACACACCCTCCACTATGAATAACACTCCTTTATGGTAACTACCAAAGGCGGAGAAGCCCTACAACACTCTCAATACAAGAAGAAGAAAGGGAAATACAAGTTAAGCAAAAGCTTACAAGATGTGCAGTAAAAACCCTAACCCTAACTTCTTCCTCTTGCAATAGATCCGCCTCTTGACTTGGAAAGCCTCCAAGAACCTTCAAGAACTGGCGATCACGTGCTTGTAGAGAGCTGTGGAGGAGCTGGAATGAATCTGAGAAGAGCTCGTGAAGAGATGCCGAAGACCACGCTCGCCTGCGGCTTTAAACCCGACGCAACGGTCGGATCCCGATCGATTCGAATGTTCCGAATCGATCGGGGAGGCTTTGGATCGATCCAGAGCGCCTCTGTGCTCAGGGAACGCGCCTGGATCGATCCACGGATCGATCCAGCGCTTATCGCGCGAAGCAGCATCGTCCCGATCGATATCGATCGGGCCCTCTGGATCGATCCACGGATCGATCCAGAAGCTTTCTGTTCGCTGGGAAGAATCTGGATCGATCCACTGATCGATCCACAGCCTGGATCGATCCACGGATCGATCCAGAACTTGGTTTTTGCCCAAAACCAAGTCCCAAACCTCCCTAACCAACATCCGGTCAACCTTGACCTGTTGGTACATCATGCCTCGCATCTGGTCACTCCCTTGACCTGCTAGGACTCCCTACCAAGTGTCCGGTCAATCCCTTTGACCCACTTGGACTTTTACTCGTCGTGCCAAGTATCCGGTCACTCCATTGACCTACTTGGACTTTTACTCGTCGTGCCAAGTATCCGGTCACTCCATTGACCTACTTGGACTTCCACCAGATGTCTGGTCAACCTTGACCCATCTGGACTTCCTTCCTTGCCAAGTATCCAGTCAATCCTTTGACCTACTTGGACTTCCCAACACCAGATGTCCGATCATCCTTGATCCATCTGGATTTCCTTCCTTGCCTGGCTTCACTCACCAGGACTTTCACCTAGCTTCACTCACTAGGGTTTTCCATCTGCCTAGCTTCACTCACTAGGACTTTCCATCTGCCTAGCTTCACTCACTAGGACTTTCCATCTGCCTAGCTTCACTCACTAGGACTTCCCATCTGCCTAGCTTCACTCACTAGGACTTTCCATCTGCCTAGCTTCACTCACTAGGACTTCCCAGTCAAGTATCCGGTCACTCCCTTGACCTGCTAGGACTCTTCTTCAATCAGTATCTTATTGTCAAACATCTAAACCCAAACCAAGACTCAGCTTGGTTAACCAGGTCAACCTTGACCTGAGGGATGTTGCACCAACAATCTCCCCCTTTTTGATGTTTGACAATACCACAATAACACTTACAATCCCACATGTAAGTTAGGCTAATCCTATAGCCTCCTTCTTCATGCCACTAGGTAATGAACACATAAGTTAAGCTTTTCATTCTCCCCCTAAGAGGGCAAACTCCCTCTAGGTAATGAAAACCTAACTTACTTCCTTTCATTCTCCCCCTATTGGCACACATCAACCCCCTACTCATAAAACACATCAACCCGTCTTTGGACACACATCAACCTATGCTCCAATTTTGGGCACACTTCAACAACTTCATCTGTTGAAGACTCTCCCCCTGAAGAGTTGCTCATCGTGATCACAACTTCACTCATTGTGATCAACACAATAATGAAGGTCCCATACCCTTCATTTATCCTTAACTTCTCCCTCAATGTAGACAAATACCCAACCTTGAGCATTTTCTAACCACTTGAGTTCCCCCTTGAGTTCCCACTTGAAATAATGAGGATATCCACTCCCCATTTCAAGTTCAACTGCTCATCCATGAGCATTCTCTTAACAGAAGGTTAAACACCTTCCAAGGTTTATGAAAAATAATTTTCATGTCTTTAAAGAGTCCCTCCCCCTAAAGACATGGTGGTAACTTCTGTCATTGCACCAACAATGACTTGGAATCCCTAAACCTTTAGGAAACCCAGATTTAGAAGTTTTGAGGTTCAAATGTTCAAAATTTGAAACAAACCTCAACCTAAACTTCAATGAAGTCTTCCTTAACCATTCCATCCTTGTTTTCAACACGAAAACACCCTTTTTATGTATACAAATGTATTTTAAGGGTTTGGAATGGTTACCTAGACTAAAAATAGGTTCAAAGTGCTGAACTCAGGCTTTCCCAGCCAAAATCAGCAACTTGGATCGATTGGAGTTGGGTTCCAATCGATTGAACCTTTCTGAATCGATCCACTGATCGATTCAGACTACCTGGATCGATCGGCTGATCGATCCAGCTCTTGCTTTTGCCTGAATCGATCCATGGATCGATTCAGGCACTCCAATCGATCCATGGATCGATCGGAACTCTGATAGTTGCTGAAATTCCATTTCAGTCAACTTCAGAAACCCCTAGAAAATTCTACAAAAATCCAAAAATTATGAAATTTCGTGTAGACATTGTTTAGGGCATATATTATCAGGAAAAAATAGTTTTCTATGAAAATACATCATATTTTCAAAGATTGACACAAACTTGTAAAAACTTTAGTGTTTTCTTTAAGTTTGTGTCTAACTATTCAATGGTGATTACTATCAAAAGATAGCCTTCACCAAGGTTTTCCAAAATCATTTTGAAAACTTTTTCAAACCAATATCCCACCATATTCCTTGGGCTTAATGCACATGACTTGTACATTAGCTTTCCCAATGATGGGAAAACACATATCTATGTGTTTTGATGAAACTAAAACTCAAAAGAATGCACTAAATCAGCATCTTGAGTTTTGTTCATCATCCTAACATCTCACTTGTATCTAATGTGCACTAAAACACATACAAGTCATCTTATAGGTCTTTGTGAGATGTAGATTTTGGTTTTGCCCTAATCTAGGGATCATGCATATCTATCTAGGCATTTTGGAGATATTAGGCACCCACCTAGGATGTCACTTGTTAATAAGTGTTGTTAAATGCCTTTTGTCCTTAATTACAAGGAATTAAACTTTATGCATGATAATGTTATGACATTCATCAAAAAGAAATAATTTTCAAAAGAAAATATCCTATAACTACATGATGTATGAATGTCATGACATGGTATTTTTGGATTTTTCATAATAAAACATGAACGCAAAAATAGACATGATGTCATGACATATGATGGGCAAACAATCATGGCAAGATTTAGCATAAATAAAATATACCTAGATTAACTATCTAAGTATCCTTAAAACCTTAGCTAAACTTACAACTTAAACCTAGATTGCCCTAAAGTGCTTCAAGAAAATGTCAAAGCCTAAATTGGCATTTCTAATTCCCTTGATTAATTTATGCCAGTCGAAATTAAGCATATCCTCAAATGTTGGCATATTTCATTTTTCCACAAGAGTAGCACTTCAAAGTTAAGGCCCGGATTGCCTTAAATTTCCTAAGAACATACCAAAATCCCAACTTGGTAGCTCTTATGAATTTCCCAATATGTGCCTTTTAAGATTAAAATCAAATTTTCACCACTAGGCACATTTTACTCTTTCAAGGAGTAAATAATAGTTCCATTTCATTTTCAAAGGTTAACAAAAACCTTGAAAATGCTCCTTGAGTGTCAATTTCCTCAAAGTTGGGTTAACTACCCTTCTAATTGGAGTTGACACTCTCTAACCCATCTATGGGGTAGAGAAGATGCTCCTAGGAACCCAACACCTATTGGTGCTCCTTGGATGCTCTAGGTACTCACTAGGGATAACTTCCCTAGATACCTTCCTAGTGACCTTGTTGGGCTTCTTAGAAGCCTTGGTCACATTTTCTAGGTCAACCCTAGGGATAGCCTCCCTTGTGACCTTGTTAGTGACTTTCTTAGACTTCTTAGAAGTCTTAGTCACTTTGGTTGCAAAAATACTCTTAGGGATGACTTCCCTAGTATTCTTGACTTGACCACTAAACCTAGGGTTTGTTCCATAACTATATGGAACCCTATGATAACTAGGCACATCCTTCTTAGCCTTTGGTTTGTATCCCAAACCTCTATGGCTATTTGATGGCTTTGACTTTCCTAGCCCTAGGTTTTGCTCATTTTGCCCTTTTAGGATATTTTCCATCCTTTTTAGGGTCTTTTCAATTTTATCAAGTCTTGATCTCAAGACTTGATTTTCTATCATTAAATCCTTAGAATTTGGTTTTTCATTAAGTCCATGAGCATTTTTGTTTCTAGGCTTGTAGCTACAATCCTTAGAGTTCTTGCCTAGACTTTTACCTACATTCCTAGCCTTAGGTGTAGTAGTTTTGGCATGTAGGGCCACATGCTTTTCCTTAAAGCCCTCATGCTTCCTATTCTTATGGTAAATCGCATTAAAATGATAAAAATTAGAACTATCATGCTTTTTACCATAATTTAAAGGAGTAGGCTCAATAAATGTTACCTTCTTCTTTACCTTGGAGGCGTCCCCTTGACTAATGCCTCCTTGAGCCTTGGCCATCTTCTTCCCTTGAGGCATTGACTCCGGTAATGCCCCTTTTGATTGCAAGAGAAGCATATAATATGCTCCTTGCTCTTCTTTGTGTTGGGGATGGTCTCCTTGGGCTTCACCTTGCCCTTTTGTGCCACTTGGCCCTTCTTCTTGGCTAATTTAGGGCACTTGCTCTTGTAGTGCCCATGTTCCCTACATTCAAAGCATATAATATGATTTTTATTATTAATTGAAATATTTATACCTTTGCTTGTAGGGGTGGCATCTTTTTCTTTGGATCCGGAGGTAGAAGCTTCCTCTTGATCGGACCTTGATTCTCCTCCATTTGATTTTTCTTGACTTGTGGAGGTATAAGCTTCTTCCTCCTCTTCTTCTCTTGACCCGGATGTAGAAGCTTCTCCTTCTTCTTGATCCGGTGTCACCAAGGATTGCTCCCCCTCAATCCTAGAGGTGGAGGCTTCATCATCTTGAATATGAAACAAGGAGTATGCTCCCTCCTTGTTCCCTTCGTTGCATTCCCTTGAGGATGAAGCTTCTTGGATTTCCTCTTCTTCGGAGGTTGAGCATCTCTCAACCTCGGAATCCTCCTCTTGGTCTTGCTCCACAGAGTCTCCCTCTCTGGATTCTTCTTGATCTCGTACAGTGGAGGGGATCTCTTCATGAAGCTTGGCCAATTTGCTCCATAAGTCCTTTGCATCTTCAAATTCTCCAATTTTGCAAAGGATGGTGCTTGGCAATAAATTGACCAAAAGCTTGGTCACTTTTTCATTGGCCTCGCACCTTTGGATTTTCTCCGAGCTCCATTTGCTTTTCTTGAGAAGCTTGCCCTTGGAGTTTGTTGGAGCTTCGAAGCCTTCCATTAGAGCAAACCATTGCTCTATCTCCATCATAAGAAAGGTTTCGATTCTTGATTTCCAAGAATCGAAGCTTGTGGATGTGTATGGTGGAGCCACCCTTGTGTCAAATCCAAGTCCATCTTGGAATTGCATCTTGAAGTTGAGCTTGATAAAATCTTGAACTTGAAGAATTTGCTCCAACTTCTTCACCCTCTAGCTTTTCTTGATATGCTTGACCCTTCCGGCGATGATTCCGGTGAAGAGCGGCCTTGCTCTGATACCACTTGTTAGGACCAAAAGTAGCTAGAGGGGGGTGAATAGCTCGTCGCGTTCGCTCGGTGCGCTTCGTTGCTGGGCGTTGCTTGTTTCTTCTTGGATGTGCAGCGGAAAATACAGAAACAAACACAAGCACGCTAACACTAGGATTTTACTTGGTATCCACCTCACAAGAGGTGACTAATCCAAGGATCCACACCAACGCACACACCCTCCACTATGAATAACACTCCTTTATGGTAACTACCAAAGGCGGAGAAGCCCTACAACACTCTCAATACAAGAAGAAGAAAGGGAAATACAAGTTAAGCAAAAGCTTACAAGATGTGCAGTAAAAACCCTAACCCTAACTTCTTCCTCTTGCAATAGATCCGCCTCTTGACTTGGAAAGCCTCCAAGAACCTTCAAGAACTGGCGATCACGTGCTTGTAGAGAGCTGTGGAGGAGCTGGAATGAATCTGAGAAGAGCTCGTGAAGAGATGCCGAAGACCACGCTCGCCTGCGGCTTTAAACCCGACGCAACGGTCGGATCCCGATCGATTCGAATGTTCCGAATCGATCGGAGGCTTGATCGATCCACGGATCGATCCGGAGCGCCTCATCGAACGGCGGATCGATCCACGGATCGATCCGGCGCTATCGCGGCACATCGCCGCCGATTCGACGGGACTCTGGATCGATCCACGGATCGATCCGAGCTTCTGTCCGGGAAGAATCGGATCGATCCACGATCGATCCACGGCTGAATCGATCCACGGATCGATCCGAACTTGGTTTTGCCCAAAACCAAGTCCCAAACCTCCTAACCAACATCCGGTCAACCTTGACCTGTTGGTACATCATGCCTCGCATCTGGTCACTCCCTTGACCTGCTAGGACTCCCCACCAAGTGTCCGGTCAATCCCTTTGACCCACTTGGACTTTTACTCGTCGTGCCAAGTATCCGGTCACTCCATTGACCTACTTGGACTTTTACTCGTCGTGCCAAGTATCCGGTCACTCCATTGACCTACTTGGACTTCCACCAGATGTCTGGTCAACCTTGACCCATCTGAACTTCCTTCCTTGCCAAGTATCCAGTCAATCCTTTGACCTACTTGGACTTCCCAACACCAGATGTCCGATCATCCTTGATCCATCTGGATTTCCTTCCTTGCCTGGCTTCACTCACCAGGACTTTCACCTAGCTTCACTCACTAGGGTTTTCCATCTGCCTAGCTTCACTCACTTCACTCACTAGGACTTCCCATCTGCCTAGCTTCACTCACTAGGACTTCCCATCTGCCTAGCTTCACTCACTAGGACTTTCCATCTGCCTAGCTTCACTCACTAGGACTTCCCATCTGCCTAGCTTCACTCACTAGGACTTTCCATCTGCCTAGCTTCACTCACTAGGACTTCCCAGTCAAGTATCCGGTCACTCCCTTGACCTGCTAGGACTCTTCTTCAATCAGTATCTTATTGTCAAACATCTAAACCCAAACCAAGACTCAGCTTGGTTAACCAGGTCAACCTTGACCTGAGGGATGTTGCACCAACAAAGGGCATACCTTCTTTTCTTAAAACGATATTGCTCCGCTCAGGTGCTTACGGTTTATTGACAATCATCTCCTAAGATTCAACGACTTACGTCTCAAAATAGGGACACTCCAAATTTTGAGCCCAGTAGAACTTTCGAAGTCTTGAAACTCTTAAGAAAGAAGAGAGAGAAGAGAACTCAATAGGAGAATTCATAACTTGAGAATTGAATGTTTTAAGTGAAAGGAATAAAGTTTGTTTTATAGGGATGAAGAGTTACTCTCAATAGGTGAAAGATTTTTTTTAAGGATAAAAGAATATGAGAATTATCTTTTCCCTTAAATTTTTCATTTAAATCTTTTTATTATAATTAATTAATTTAATTGATTAATATGATTAATTATAATAATTAATTTTTTAATCAATCAATGAATTAATTAGAATTTAATATTTCTCAATTGTTCCACGTATTCAAATTAATTTTAATCCATAAATTTAAATTATATATGAATTAATTTTCTGTCCGATCATCAATTCTTTATTTTTCATTCAGAAATTAGTTTAGAGAAATGATATTCATCTAGAATTTTTATCTAGAAAAGTCATCTAGATAGACACATAAATAATGGACCCACAAAAAGTGAAATGATGGATCTTATCTTTTATGTGTCTATCTAGATGAAAATTCTAGATGAGTATCATAGCTCATTAGTTTATAACAGTTAGTTGTCTTATCCTACTGGCCACCAAACCCATCTTCCAACAGCTCTGTAGCCTCGGTGCTGGAGCAGGTGGATGGCGAGGGAGGAGAGGTGGATGTCGCGACAGAAATAGAGGGCGGCGTGGTGAAAGGAATGAAGCGCGGCGTGATTCCGTCGGCGGAGATGGCGAAGGAGGCGGGGCAGAAAGGAAAAACTACTGTCAACACAAAAATCTTTCCCTCTCATCTTCATCTACCCCACATCATCACTCGGTATCTCGACTCCAACATGATTGCCATTCTCAACGACAATGAACATATATCTCTCTTTGCCCACAGCCAGTCTCGACGGGCCTATCCTGCCTGTTGGAGCTTTGAGCGGTGAATTGGAACACAAATTTTCACAAAATTACATGCGACTTGGTGAATTAACGGAAGAGTTAATCACTTGGACGCTGTCCCCGGTACAAAACCGTTTTCTTAATTCTTCTCATCGTCCTCCTTGGGAAGTATGAAGGCCACACGCCGGCAACCTCCTCCGCGCCTAGTCGACGCAGAGCTCGAGCTCGCGTTCGAGTTTCCCTTCTTCAAGCACGGCTTCAGCTCGCAGGCTTGCTGCTCCCTGAGGCCGCCGGCACCGCCGTCGACGACGAACGATTGGCCGTCGAAGTCGGAGTACGTCACCGCCCCGTCGTTGGGGTGGAGCCGGCGATCGCTCAGCCGCGGGGATTCGTTGCGGTCGCCGCGGCGGGAGGTCTGGACGAGGCGGTAGAGGGTGTGGCAGGGGACGATGTAGAAGACGTTGCCGGGGCAGAGGAGGGACTCGGGCCGGACGACGACCCAGGGGAAGCGGAAGACGTCGGGGCGGGTGACGAAGTGGCGGGGGTTCCTGGCCATCACCTCGCCGGCAGTCAGGGCCTTGCGGTGGATCTCGACGAAGCGGCCTGGGTGGACCAGCTTCAGCACGGCGCCGTCCTCGCTCTCCATACACCGCCGGAAAAGAACGCAGGTGGAGGAAGGCAGGCGGGCTTCATTAATGTAGCGAGAATCAACTCACCGGAGAAAACGAGGAATACCGGATAAGATTTTTTTGTTGTTCACTAGAAAAAAACTTTGGGGACTTCACCAGAGAGACTGCAAGCCTCAGCTCAGCTCTGCTCTGATCTGCTCTGTCACTATTTCATATAAGTTAAAACTTTACATCACAAGTAATTAGACCGGAAATTCCGCCTATGAAGATGATAAATAAATAGATAGATAAACAGGACCCAAAAGTTTGTCTGGAAGACATCTGCATAATCTTTAATGATCTCTAAAACGTCAAACCATGAAATCTCTATAGTAGAAGTAAATCCACTACCAAAATTTAGTTAAGCTTGAGCTTCTAACGAAGATGGAAAGAAGGATTGCCTCCGCTTTTGGATACGCGGAGGGAGGTGCTTAGTGTACTTCTTCGGGGCGACGGTGGCCCAGGGCAGGAAGACGCCAGTTCCGTTGTGCGGCGGCGAGTTCCTACGGGAGGTGGTCAGGACGACTTCTCCTGGCTGCGCCACCATGACAGCGGCTGGAGCTTGCAGTGGAATCATGGCTTGAGGTCCGTACGCAATGACTCCAGGCATGGGCATGGTTGGCTGCGGGAGGGAGCACTCCGGTCGCCACCAGATCATAGCTTGGTTGGCCCGTGAAGCAGTAGGCGAGTACAAACTGTGAGCGGCGGTTTTAACCTTCACGAATGTGACGGTCATCCTCTTGTTTGGCGAGGCGCACACCGCGTGCCTCGCCATGTCTGCACTGTTGCCGCGCATCGCTATGAGTGCCCTACAAAGATTCATGAATGATCATTATCATGGCTAATGGCGGTCTGTGGTAGTAGAATTCAACAATATTGGTGGTGTTGTTTGCAATTGCATACCCCTCATTGAGTGTAAGAATTAGCGATCCCTTGTAGTTTCCTTCGGGGTCACTGATGAGCGACCGGCCAAAAGCCATGGTCGTTTCAGAGAGGACGAGTGTCAGAATGGGGTTTTCCAGATGGGGAGGCTTGAAGTAGGGCTGAGAATAATCGTCCTGCACCAGGGGAAAATTAGCAAGAGTCTTGGAAGAAAACTTAGGTTGGTTGTAAAAGAAAGGAGCTGCTACCTCATCGAAGAAGTTGATAATGCAGCTGTTGGGTTTCTTATTATCTGGTATGATGTGCCAAAGGACCAAATGATCAATTACGTTCTGCAATTCAGGGGGAATTGGCTCGGTGGTACCTTCATTAATTAAATTTTGTGTGAAGTTTTCCCTCTGAAAATTGGAACAATGAATCCTTCTCAGAAATGTCTACTTACTTTCTCCTTCAGTGGTTGGCTGGAATAATGGAACGCCGAATTGAATGATCTCCCTCTTGTTCCCTTTCATTTGTTTATTGAAGAAAATAAACGTTTCCCCTGGAAACATATGAAGGAAGCAATATCATCTTCACAATCACTTAAAAGAAGCAATGTGTGTAGTGGCTTTACCGGAGAGTTCTCCTCTTCGACCTGCATGACGAAGTCCATTGATGAACTGGACGAGGTCAGGCAACTCTGAGTCTGTGAAAATACCCTCATACATCTTGAGACCTTTGACAACGTTAACCTGACAAAAGAAACACGGATCATCTTTTACTGCATCTCTAAACAGAAAGTGAGTAGAGATAGAACTCGCCATATGCCCTTTCACTGACTCCTTTGCGACGAAACCTTTTGAGAGCTTGATCCTCTCCAGGCGCGCTGAGAAATCTCCATCGTCGGCAGAAATGTCGACCGCCGAAGCTGGTTCTTGCGATCCTGGCACGAGGGAATTTAATAATGGTAATGCTTCAATCAATGACAGATCATAGGAAGATGGAATTGAACCAAACCGAATCAAACCAAAACCAAATAGAACAAAACAAGAGATGCCGTAGAAAACTAGGAATGAAAAGTTAGAACTCGCTCCGCCGACATCGCCGCCCCGTACTAACCAGACTCGGGGACCATCGGCCGATCCGCATTGGACGGATCGCAGCCTTCGCGGCTCTGTCATTTCGATCTCGCCGCCGGTTGCTGCTGTAGGGAGAGTGATGGCCGCGGACTCGTCGGCTTAACGCCGTAGGGGATAAGAAAATAGAGGGTAAAGGGGGCACCCGGATCGGATCGTATGCAGTCTCGCCGAGGAGGCGAGATTCGAATTCCGGTGAATGCAGAAAGAGTGGAAATAAGCGATAAAAAGGGCATCCAGATATTCAATGTGAGATACCTCCGGTGGCGTCGCCGTCTTCGACAGCATTCTGAATCTGAAGCGAACATTTTGCTCCACAAGGCGAATCCTCCTCGATCCCCGCTACCTCATCGCTTTCCCCCACTGCCTCGTCGGAAGGTTCTTCCTCTGTGAAGGCGGCATTAATGACCTCCGCCTCCGCAGGAGTTCGCTCTGAGTTTCCTCCAGAAGACGGATCCACCGTCGCCGCCGCGTCCTTCTCGATCCCCGCGATCTCAATGGTTTTCCGCACCGCCTTGTAGGAAGGTTCTTCCTCCGCCGGCGCTTCCTCTGTGAAGGCGACCTTAATGGCCTCCGCCTCCGGAGAAGTTTGCTCCGAGTTTCCTCCAGAAGACGCATCCGCCGTTGCCGCAGCGTCTTCCCCGATCCCCGCGACCTCAATGCTTCCCTCCACCGCCTCGCCGGAAGCTTGCTCTTCCGGGGAAGGTATTTCATTCTCAGCGGGAGGGCTATCGCTCTCCCAAAAATTGATCGTCTCCTCCGACTGTGCCGGAGGAAGACGAAGCCTCTCCCTTGCGGTATCGCGGTTGGCTTCTAGCAAGCGGATCTCGAAGGAGATCTCGTCGATGGGGAAGTACTTTTGGTTGTGGAGCACCGGGATCCAATTCAGGCGCCGGCAGTGCAGGGCAGCGAACACCGACTCGTACTCCTCACCGCCATCTTTCTGCGCCAGGTGGCTGCAGAACGCGTCGATGATCGCGTTCGCGGCGGCGAACTCGCTCCGGAACCATGAGATCATCTGGTCCCGTGCGTACACCTCGGGCACCGGAACCACCTTCGCCATCGATCGCCGCAAGAACCAATCAATCGTTCGATTGATCAATCGCCACCCTCCTCCTCCTTCCCACACTCAAATCTCAGAGAGAAGGCAACAGAAATACAACGAAGCGAGCGCAAAATCTCAAACGCTTGCTCGAGGCCGAGGAGGGGACGAGAAGCCGGGGGAGGATAAATACTACGGGGAAGGCCCGCAATGATACACGATCCCGGACACGTGGCGAGACGGGAAGGTGGAAGGGTAAAAGGCCCAGCGACCACGCGAACACCGGATCCGCGACGCAATCATACAATCGGCTCACCGCTTCACTGCCGGTGACGGAATTCTCCCGTCCGCGTGTTGCAGGCGGCCACCTGGACGTTATGTGGCCACGTAGATCTGCACCCTCAACGGCCATTCTTCGGTCTAACGGTCACAGTTCATCTCCTCTCGCATCGGACGGCTTAAGACTCACAAGTTCATGACAGTTGGACGCTGACGTTCCCGAGGAAGCTGACGCGACGGTGACGTCATCGTATAAGTGGTCAACGCCGGTAACTTTAAAATTTTGTTTTTTTATTAAATTTGTTTTTTAAAATAAAAAACAAAAACAGGTCTGTGAATTTAAAATAATAATAATAATAATAGAAAAGAATTTTGACTTTCCATTTTGAATCCATTAACACTTTCTTCTAATGCGCTGTGGGTTGTTGGGTTGAAACTTTTAAATTTGAAAGGATGATTAAGGATAAATTAGAAAGAGTTGGAGCTTGGAGTGGCTAGTTTAAAAATTTAGTAACTTAGTTATATTTTTTATTTGAAAAAAAAATCTTACAAATATATCATAATTAAAGATTAAATCATAAATACCTAAATAACAATTTAGATATTCTACTGTAACATCATAATCTCAGGGACTTGTTAGGTTGAAATTTTGTTGCTTAGCTATGTGGTCACTGGCGTATCTACCTGTTCCAAAATGTCAATAAATGACAAGTCACATCTTTTTATCATCCTAATGCAATATATGATTTCTAGAAGGTCACACTCATCTAATATTCGAGACAAATGATTTTAAAAGGCCGCTTGATTTAAATTAAATAAGCCTCTTAAAATTTATTCTCTTCCAAAGTATATAAAACCCTTCTAGAGAGGTTATTATGGTGATGATTTCATCTTTTACCTCATGACTTTGTTTAATAAATATATAAATATAAAAAAATCAAGATATTTTGAATGTTAAAGTATTAATTGTATTCACCATAATTTTAATCTTTCTTCTCCTTATTATGAGGAAGGAAAACAAAAGGAATGAAAAAAAGAGGAAATTGGTCATGGATTTGTGACAAGTATATACCGCAATTACTTTTGCATTGTTGGAAAATTGTTGATTTATGACATGAAATAATTTTTTAAAAAATAACAAAAATGAAATACTATTAATTTTAAAACCAGCTTTGGCCTTGATGTTAACGCATTCCAATTCGAATGTTAAGACTATTAAATTATCAGAAGCATTTATTATCATACTATAATTGTGCACGAATGTTAGACTATTAAATTATGCTCCAAATTTGCTTTAAAATATTATTTTAAGCACACCAATTAATTTTAATGGCATGCATTAACATTATTTTTTGTTTTAGCAAGGAGGTATAAAATAGTTGCAGGTGTAATTATCTGTTTACAAAGATGATAAAAGTGTAACAGAACTAACTAATGTAATGTTTAGTTTGTAGGCATAAATTAATCAGATATCAAAAATTAAAATTGAATTCACAACCAAAACAAACAGAGAGAGTTGTGAATTAATCATATTAAATGTATTGTGAATGATCTAAGAAATTAATGGACAACAAAGGCAATTTGTCTATCCCCAAATTAAATGCAAAATGAACCACAAGGTTTCTCAGTTATGGGATATCAGAAGGTTCAACCTTCTAACGCATCCATTGTGTTGTCATCTGATCACTGCTTGACTTGTCTAACTCCATGAGCTATTAAGGGGTATTCAAACGACAAATGGTTTAAGTTATCATCATGCTTATTCTTACCTGACTTGACGTGACTTATGGTAATGTTTAATCTCTTCTTATGCCTTAGTAGAAGTCAAAAATGATCAATTATCTAACAATGAGTTATCACTGAGTTCCATGTATTGATCTCGTTTGGGTCTTGCATAAGGTCGAACCACAATATACAGGACCACAAAGCTAATACGACTTTTTAACAAAGCTTTTGTGGGGGAGGAGATGAGACATTGAGTACAAATATATATAAAAAAAAAAGACAAAGCTTTCAACTTAATAACATGGTCCTAAAGGCTGAGAAGAAGAGAATTGGAATCAAAAGTGAGGCTCTACCTTTATTTGCATGAAATCTTAAGCCATCACTCAAAAAGAAGGGTGATAGATTTGGCAGTCCTGCCATAAACAAGCATGCTTCCTGTGGTGGGGGACCCTTTTCTTGGCCCCTTTGTAAGGAATAATAATCTACAGGGTTTGCCAAAGTTTGAAGTGCTCTATTGGATGGTGGAAACATAAAGAGGAGCACCAAATCAAAGATATATCTCATCCATAGTGCTCTGCACACACACTCTCTACTCTATGTCACTTTTGCCTTCTTTTTTTTGTTCCTACTTTATGCCCGACATAAACTATGTCCTATACTTTGGAAAAGATTTCTAGTTTGACTTGTAGTTTGCAATGCTACAAAATCAAACAGTCATTATAGAAAACAGCCTTTAATTGTAAAATTTATGGTAGGTCTGATTGATAAGAATGACTATTTTATTTCAGTTCATCCTTATATTTGACTACAAAATAAATTTAAAGTATCAATTCTCAATATTGCTCTTTTTTACACTATATCGAGCAAGCTAAGCAAGTTAAGCAAGCCAAATGGATGGGTTAAATGTACCAGTCAAGTTAGAAGGGGTCTGATCTGATGATTTGATTAGGACAAATGGTCTGGTGTGTCAAGATGGACGGACTAATCAAGCTGGGAAGACAAGTGGGTCAAATGGATTGATAGAGTTTGTCAAGTAGAATAGGTTGATCAAGCTGATCAAATGAGTTAGGTTGTATCAAAGTTTGGGCCAATGAAGTCAATTGAACGGCGTGGACTAGTCAAACTTGAGGGTGAAGCAACTTGGCTCTATTATGCCAATTGGATGGGGTCGATTGGTCACACCGATCCTTTGAAAGTATTTGTACAGAGATATTTTATCATCATAAAACAGTCCAGTCAATTAAACATAAAACATTCTATGCTTATTCTATTACATGAATCAAACTAAAAAAAAAATACTCATAATTATTATATTTTATATCTACTGCATGAACTAAGTGTGTCTTTAAACACGAGTAGATGGTGACAGATTCTTAATGTTATAGAGAGTAAGAGTGCCATGGAATGAAAAGGCTTCATTTGGTATAGAGGACAGACAAGAAAACATGCATGGATCTGAAATCTCCATCCCATGTCACTGTCCTTGATAAAAGAACAAAACACGTTAATTTAGAATTAGAATATATTCAATCAGTTAGTTTGTTGTCTTATCATTAACAAAAATTAGATGATTGGAAAGGATGATGTTTATTGATCAAGTTGTACGTATTTTATCACATACACTTGGATTTAGTACAAATACAGATATCTTGATCATGAAGTTAAGATCTACCAGATTAGTAAAAGGAGCTCAATTATAACCTGCATGACCATGATATCAAATGTCAAATTGCATAAGTAATTCATAAATTGTCTCTTCATTGCAAATAGAGTACTCAAGTTACCTTTACAAAGGTCATCTATGAGAGCAATTTGCTACTGCATCATCATTGAACAAGGAGAATAAAGGATGGATCACTTGAAAAGGGTCTTGACTCAGAAGATTCTCTTCCTGAAGCTTTCATCTGTGTGCAAGTTTACCACACAAAGAAGCACAAAAAGGGGGAAATGTTGTTCTTGGGACCTCTTCTTTTAAGTATGCACGCTCAACATTATTGGTCAGTAAAAAAACATAGCATGGCACTGTTTCTTTGACACTTTATTGCAAGCATACTTGGATAAGCATTTCAAAAAGGTGTCACATGCTCAAGAAGATGCTAAAGATGAATTATACAGGTAGGCACAAATTTTCTAGGGACTATTTGCATTATAACTCAATATTTGTAGCAGGTAAGATCGATTGAACAATTTCTCGAAAAGAAGACTCCACTCTATTTTCATATCATAAGTACAATAATTGCACTGCACTAGAGAGAATCTAACCTTTCTCTTCTAGCCCAATAAGAGTATTTGGATGGCAAAGAGCAGCTCCTGTAACACCTGCCAAGAATGACAAGTAGATATAGTGAGGCTTTAACTTTCCTAATAATGAGGAATTTGATTTAGGGATGGCAAGGGAGTGGGGAGGCACCAAGGTGACTTGTCCTACTGTTAATTACTTTTTTACCATGATAGTAATTAGAAGGTTAAAAAAATATATAAAATGTAGTTTACAACTACCATCTCTGACAAAAACATCATTCTTTTGTCCTGCAGTTTGGTAGTTCTTGTAAAAAATATCTCTCACACAAGTTGTAAACTTCATGAAGATCCAAGATGGCATAAATGCTCAAGTAAAACTTCCTATACCATGGCAAAGAAGATACAGGTATGTTCAGATGAGGAACAAAGACAAGCCATGGGTTGATTGTGGAGTCCACTTCGGACACAAATATTTAACTACTGGAATATGATCAATTCTTTTATCATAGAAATGAGTTGTATACTGGAAAAAATAGACTGCAAAAAATTAGTTTTTTTGTACAGTTGGAGTGTCTTACAAACATGACAAGAAATTAGCCACTAATTTAGAGAACTCAAGAAAGGTGATTTAAATGTGACGTTACCGCACTTAGAACAATTTCAACCTACGTGTTCTAAAATCCTGTTATTCATGCAATCAATTCCATCTATATACTTGTCACACAAATTCAGCAGCTTCTACTCCTGATCAGTTCCAGTTGACTTAAAACTGAATTCTGATGGTATACAGGCACAATTCAGTATTAGGGCATTTATAGTTAAACATGAAATTGTTACATATTTCCCGCAGGAAGAAGCGTGCCAAACACTTAGATGATACAAACTGTCATTTACATTTAAGAAAAAGGAGCTCAATGAATTGCAAAACCTTACCAACATGCATTATATTTTCGTGCAACAAGAAGCAAGCAAACAAGAAAAATGTAATCTCAGGTTAAAGCTTGTGTGAAGCCTAGAAGAGTACATATATCCCCATACCTCGATTCATGGTATTCGCAGAACCTCGGACGGCGAGTCAAGCGTGTATCGTTCTCAGTATCTACTCTGTTTGTCAATCTCCGCCAACACGTGGATCTGCCTTAGTATCGCCGATGCTCGTCTATCAGATCATCCCTCGATCAATTATCCATAGGGGAGTCAACAAAAGCCACATCGATCAACAAATCACACAAACGATCTGTACAATGACTTGGATTGGCGATGATCGAAACGCCATTAGGACAACGACATTGGATGATATACTTGCGTGACGATCAAGAAATCCCACAGAAATCGCCTTTGATCGACGCCAATGCCGCCGGAGGAAGCTACCAGCGACGACGATGTCTCCACGGGATCACTCGCTCCTTGTCCCGTCTCTACTTGATGACTCAGTTCGAACTCTAGGGGAAGTTCGTGGGCCGGATATTCTTATGGGCTCTTGGGCCGAAAAGATGGATAGGCTATTGAAAACTTATTCAATTTTCTTCCTTTTTTTTTAAAAAAAATATATGAATTACAAAACGCCATCGCAAAATGATTTCACAGTTAAAATAATAATAATATAATATTAGTTAACTGGAAAAAATAAAATCAAAATCAAAATCAAAATGAGATGAAGGCGCAAACAAGGCGCAGTTGTGTTAACTAAACGAATTAGATTTAGGAGAACTATCGACAAAAGATGTCAAAGAAGACGGAGTGGGAACTGGGAAAATAACTCGGCGTTGGCTCTGGCGCTAACGTAGCTCCTCCTCCTCTCCTTCGGTCGGACTCCTCTTCCGACCGGCTACGTTGTAGGACTCTATATTGGAGGCGGTGCACAAGGTAAAAGATAATTATTAGAATTGACCGGATCAAATCATCAAATCAAATTAGTATTTGAATTATTCTCATAATTCTATTATAATTATTAGAATTATTCTCAAAATAATTCTCAGAATAATTTCGTTATTTATTAATTGATCAATTGAGCAAGTACTTTTTGAACATTATATATTGTATTATCCTTAGGACAAATATCAATCAATAATAGATTTTATTGCTCTTATATTATTTCTTACTCTCTCCCTATTCTTCTTTTTACATGGTATCAGAGTCATCTCTTTTTATCTTCCCTCAACTTTTTGAGGCGGAAATCCAATAAACAGTAAACCCTTTTTAAATTTTTTTTCCCTCAAATCTCTTCTTCTTTCCTACGTATTTTAATTTTCTTATTCTTCTCTGTTTTCTTCCATCGCTAACCCCTTTGTTTCTCTTTCCTCTTCCTTAATCTTTGTGTTTCTCTTCCACAAAAAAAAAAAAAGAGTTTCCTTAACGATTCTGTCTCTGTGGTTTTTCTCCACGACCGACAACCACAAGATAGAAGCTCTTTCTTGTGACATCGTCCAACAGCTGCCGCCGAATAAGTTATTTTTACTTTAGATGTTAAATACTCAACGACATCAAAGAGGCCAAAAGCAAAGTTCAGACCGATGTCAGATTTGACATATCGTTGGTCATACTAGAAATATATGCCCTAAAAGACTTGATTGGTCTCGGGTAAAATGTAAAATTTGTCTCGGAAATAGACATTTTGATATTCAATGTCCTAATCCATTTGACTCAAATTTTATTGGTAGTCCTACAACCTCAAGACAATCATCACAAGTATATCCTAAAGTCCTCTCATCTGTGTCTATTTGTGGTAAAATCCCAGAGTTTTCATCTACTGATTGGTATATTGACACCGGAGCAACTCATCATGTCACATTAAATTATAATATCCTTACAGACATAATGTCATATTATGGCTCAGATACGGTTCAAGTAGGCGATGATTCAGGTTTGCAAATTGCTAATCTTGGAAACACATATGTTCATTTATCTAATCGAACTTTTCACATGCGCAATGTCTTTCATGTTCCATCTATCACTAAAAATTTACTTTGTACACGTCAATTTTGTCTTGATAACAATGTCATTTTTTAGTTTCATCATAATTATTATCTTATAAAGGATAGAGAAACAAATGCTATTGTATTTTATGGGAGAATCAAAAATGGCCTCTACTATTTTCAGAGTTCTTCAATTAAAGCTTTTATTGGTGAACACACAAATAAACCAACTTGGCATGCTCGACTTGGTCATCCTTCCCTTTGTATTGTTCAGTCAATCATCAATAGATATGGTTTACCTACTTCCATTACCTCCTCTATATCTCATTCATATAGGGTCTGCATGGAATCTAAAAGTCATAAACTATCTTTCTCTTCATCTGATCATGTTTCTAATTTTCCACTTGAAATAATCTATTCTGATGTTTAGGGTCCTGCACCTATTTTATCTAATCAAGGTTTCCAATATTATGTTACCTTCATTGATCATTTTAGTAAATATACTTGGCTCTATCCTATGAGAAGGAAATCTGATTTATTTGATATATTCTGTAATTTTCAAATTCAAGTTGAACGATATTTTAATCATAAAATACTCTCTTTTCATTTTGATTGGGGAGACGAATATCAAGCTCTCCGTCATCATCTTATCTCTTGTGAAATTGTTCATCGAGTTTGTTGTCCTCATACTCCAAAACAAAATGGCTCTGCTGAGAGAAAACATAGATATATAGTTGAAATTGCCTTGGCTCTTCTTCATCATGTATCGGTTCCGCGTAAATTTTGGGATGAAGCTGTTAGCACTGCAATATATCTCATAAATTGACTTCCTACTCCATTGTTCAATCATAAGTGTCCTTTTGAAAAACTTTATAATCAAATCCCTTATTACACTTTTCTTCGAATTTTTGGTTGCGCATGCTATCCATGGTTATGCCCGTATTCTAAACACAAACTTGACTCTCGTTCACTACAATGTATTTTTCTTGGTTATAGCAATTTGCACCATGGTTATCGTTGCTTGCATATAGCAATAGGATGAATTTATATTTCACGACATGTTACTTTTGATGAGTCTCTATTCCCTTTTTCGGTAGCTTCTTTGATCTCTCCTCTAGATACAAGTGGTACTTTCTTAATGCCACCTAATTTTGTCAGAAGTGATGGCATCCTAGGTCCTGCTCCGGAACTCTCTAATAACTCTCCTATACTATCAGAATCACCTTAGGTTGCTGCTCCAATCTTGGAAGTCTCACCGGTCGAAGATAATGTTGGTGCAGCGGGGCCGATAAGAGGGGGGTGAATTGCCTGCACAATAAAAATACCCTCCTCGTTTCTTTCAACTCAAAAAATGTAATAATAATAAAGAAATAAACTAACAGAAATAAAGAGGAGATAGAGAATTTAACTTGGTTACAACCCAGGGGGTTGTTAATCCAAGGCAATGAAAAAGCTCAGAAAGATCTCTTTCTCTGAAGGCGGAGAAGCCTTTTACATACTGAAAGTTCTAAACTATTGCTAGGAATTGAATACTGAGTTGATTGATTAATTTCCTAGCTCCAGGGGTCTTTATAAAGCTCTTGGAAATCTTATCCCGAGTGTTGAAGACGCCTCCAAGAGGGTTGAGGGCGCCTCCAAGTAGTTTGATCGGATAAAGCTCTATCCGGTTGCAAACGGTCACGAAGACTGGGTCTGAGGCGCCTCCAATGCCCTTGAAGGTGCCTCGGACTGGTCTGAGGCACCTTCAAGATGATGGAGGCGCCTTCAATGTTGAGGACGCCCTCAATGATGTTGAGGGCGCCTTCAACCTGCATTGTATAAATACTGCCTTCAACCTTCATGGTATAAATAGCTTTCAGCTTCTCTTTTTCCTTTTCTTCCGAAGCTTTGATCGCTTGGGTGATTTCGGCCAACCGAAATAGGGCTCACCCGAATCCAATTTCCGGCCTTCTCCTCGAGCAGGTTTCCGACCCGGCTTCTCGTTCCTCGAACGCTGCGCACGTTCTTCTCGTCCACCGGTGTACTCTTCCGCAGCTCTTTCGTCCTTCGGATGCACCGAGCCCGTCAGCTCCCTTCCCGTGCCGCCCTTCTCGCTAGCTGCGTCTTCCGCTCGACTTCCTGCGCTCCTAAGTTCCTGCACACTTAGACACAGGGATCAAATAATAGGCAGGACCTAACCTAACTTTGTTGATCACATCAAAACACCCACGGGATCCAACAGATAATATGCTCTCTAGTTTTGGATACTCGGATAACGCAAGTCCATAATCTACGTCATCATGTCAACCTACTTCCTCATCGCCATCAACAAGTGATTCGGATGATAATGCTCCTCGTCACATGCTTCCCATTAGTGACATTTATGAGCGTTACCCACCAAATGCAACTTGATATCCCCTTCCATGAGCTCTAGTGGTCTCTTCAAAATCTATTAAACCAACTTGTTTTACACAAGCAATCAAGGATCCAGACTGGTGTAGTGCAATGGCTACAGAATTTGATGCACTTCTTCGAAATGGAACCTGAAGTCTAGTTCCGTGCACTCTCTCAATGAATGTTGGGGGCTCTAAATGGGTATTCCGTCTTAAGCATTGAGCTGATGGTTCTCTTGAACGACATAAAGCTCGACTTGTAGCTAAAGGATTTAGTCAACAGCCAGGTATTGACTTTAATGACACTTTTAGCCCAATTATCAAAATTACATCTGTCAGACTATTATTATCAATAGTTGTTAGTTCTAATTGACCTGTACGACAATTGGACATTTCAAATGCGTTTCTCTATGGTTATCTTGAGGAAACTGTATTTATGGAGCAACCATCTGATTTCATTCATCCACAATTTCTATCTCATGTTTGCCAACTTAAGAAATTCTTATATAGTCTTCGACAAGCTCCTCATGCATAGTTTCATCGACTATCTAATTGGTTACAAGCTCAAGGATTTTCTGGATCAAAGAGTGACTCGTCTCTATTTCACCAATATAATGATGGATCTATGATATTTTTTCTTATTTATGTGGACGACATTCTGATAACCGACAATGATCACAAGGGTATCACAACTTTATTAAATTTCTCAATCAAGAATTTCCTACTCGAGATTTGAGTATTGCTCATTTTTTTCTTGGTATTGAGTTTATTCCACATGAGGATGACTATCTTCTCTCTTAGAGCAAATACATTACTGGACTTCTTCAAAGAGCCAAAATGGATGAAACACGTCGGGTCTATACACCAATTGCTATAAACAATTCTCCAACTTCATCCTCCTATGCTCTGTCTGATCCACAAATTTATCGAAGTATTGCTAGAGCCTTATAATATGTCACTATCACATGCCTTGATATCACTTTTACGGTAAATCATGTTTGTCAATTCATGCATGCTCCAACTGAACAAAATTGGATTAATATAAAAAAGAATACTTCGATATCTCAAAGGTACTATTTTACATGGTCTTCTTTTATATTGTCAATCGTCTCAAGATTTACATGTATATAGTGATGCGGATTGGGCAAGTTCTCCTGAAGATAGATGCTCTACTAGTGAATATGTAATATTTCTTGGATGAAATCTTATCTCATGGAATTCGAAAAAGCAACCTACAGTATCTCGTTCAAGCAATGAGAAGAATATAAAACTATAGAAAATACAATGTCAGAAATTATTTGGCTTCAATCACTTCTCTCTGAACTTCATTTTGCATTAAATATTACACCAAAAATTTGGTGTGACAATATTGGAGCAATATATCTCACAGCAAATCCAATCTTTCATGCTCGTACAAAATATGTGGAAATTGATTTTCATTTTGTTTGTGAACGTATGACAACTCAGCAGTTATTCGTCTCTTATATTTTTGCTGAAGATCAAATCACTGATATCTTTACAAAGCCATTATCCAGACAACGTTTCAACAAGTTAGCAAACAAAATCAACGTTAAAGATCTCCCGTTAAGTTTGTCGGGGGGTAAAAGAGATAAAAGAGAAATACCAGAATTGACCGGATCAAATCATCAAATCAAATCAAATTAGTATTTGGATTATTCTAATAATTCTGTTATAATTATTAGAATAGTTCTCAGAATAATTCTGTTATTTATTAATTGGTCAATTGACTAAGTTGATGGTTGCTACACCTGAATTCCCTTCCGTTTTCCCTGTACAAAAATTTGTACAAGCACAAAACTTAACCTAGCTACCCATGTGCTCTACTGAAGTTAAACTTGTATTGCAAATGATACTTAACATTATTAATCCAAGTTGCTCTTCAGAAGTTAAACTTTGATTGGAAACGATACTAAACATTTTTACTCCAAGTTTAACTGATGTGATCATCCTAAGTTAAGCCATATTACATAAGTTGATTAAATATCTATTTCAAAGATTGGCTTCCAGGTTAAACATGGCGAGGTACTAGGCCTTCTTGGTTATGGGATCATCCACCACTTCCTAGACAAAGCCTTTCAAAGAAATTGGATATTCAACTTCTTACAGTAACCCTAGGTTTAACTATGGAGACCACAATAGAAACACAAGATCAAAACGCAAAATCAAAATACAAAATCGATAGCATAAAATTGAAACATAAAATCGCTATTCTCTTGTGTTGGTGTTTCAGAATCCATGCAAAGAAAACTAACTAATTAATTCAAAGAGAAAACCATTAATTAGTTATACCTTTCTTTGTAGCTAAAGATCTCTTGATCTTCTATTGTATTCCTCTCCTCCTCTTGGACGTTGTATGGGCAACGATCTACCAAGATGGAATCCACCCGAAACACTTCTTCTCCTCCAAGACTCTCGAGCCACCAAAGGATGCCAAAATAGGAAACTCCTTCTCTTCTTCTTCCCCTCCAAGCAACGACCACCTAGGTACTTCTTGTCTTCTCCTTCTTTTTCTTCAAGCTCCGGCCTTAGAAGGAAGAAGGGAATATAGATGCCGCCGTCCTTAAGGGAAGAGAGAAGGAGAGGGCCGACCACAAGCAAGGAGAAGAGGAGAATGCCTAGGTTATATGTCATGAAGGCACCTTCTACCTCTCTTTTATAATCCTTGGTCATGACAAAAAAGGAAAGTTTTAAATATAATTAAAACTTCCTTATTTATGGCCTCCCATTAAAAAGAAAATTTTAACAACAATTAAAATATCTCTTTTCTAAATTTCCTATTGTACATGGCAATAAAGGAAAGTTTTAAAATTAATCTCTCTCTTTTAAAACATGTATACAACTACAAAAAGGAAAGATTAATTAAAACTTCTCTTTTAAATCATGGTTATAAAAAAAGGAAAATTTATCAAAAATTAAAAATTTTCTTTTAAACTACAATTAAGGAAAGATTAAAATCTATCTTTAATCCTTTGTAGATAGCTATAAAAGGAAAGATTTTAAAACTTTAAAACTCTCTTTTAAAATCATGAGGATGGCTATAAAATAAAATTTTAAAATTTAAATTTCTCTTTTAAATCCCTTCATGAATGGATACAAAAGGAAAGATTTTAAAAAATAAAATCTCCCTTTAATTTTAATGGTGTGGCCGACCCCATGCTTGGACACCAAGCATGGCTTGGCCGACCATCTCTTGGGCTCCAAGCTAATGCTTGGACGACCCCCTTTGCTCCAAGCAAGGATGTGGCCGCCCCATTACTTGGGTAAGAAGTGGACTTGGTGGATACAAGGCTTTATAGAGGCTACAACAGGGACCAAGAGGAGAAATTGGTTTTGGTCTCCCAATGAGCTTGAGCTTCCTGTGTTCGCCCCGAACTCCCAACTCAAGTTCATCAATAATAACTCATATCACTAAAAAGTTATTATTGAACTACCGCACCAATCCCAAATTATATTATGGGCTCCTTCTTAAAATGAGTGCATTAATTTCCCCGTGTTTAAGATATCGTGTAAAATACCGAAAAAATGGTAATTAATGATAAGGGAATTTTCTGAAATTTTTAGAAATTTTCTGAGAATTTTTCGGAGCTCGTATGACTCAGGTTACGGGGATAAAAATGGGGCCCGGAAAAGCCTGTTTAGGCTACCCCATTTTAGCGAGGAAAAGTTTTATTTTTTTTTCCTATTTCTTTTTTTTTCTTCTTCTTATTTTTCTCTCCCCGCGTGACCTAGCCCGAGCCGACGCCGATTGCCCCCCTCCCCCGCGCTTGCTCTTTTCTTCCCTACCGACGCTGTGCCCTAACCGCAAGCAGCGATTTCTTCTCCCCTCTTCTCATCTTCTTCCTCACCGAGCCTTCTTCTGATCTCATTGTCTCCTTTGCCCGAAGCCAGGCCGCCGGCGACGAGAGCCACCCTTTCCTCTCTTCTGATCCGCGCGCCGATCACCGGCCACTGGAATCCAGCGACACCGCCGTTCCGACGCCACTGATCGCGGGTTGCCGCTGTCCATGAGCCCTCGTCCTGGCCGATCAAGCCAACTCTCCCTTCCTCTGCCCTAGCGACGGCAGACGCCCGTCCCTCTGCCGACCTCACACCACGACACTGGTTGCTGATCACCAGGTGCTGCCGCGCCACCGATGGGCCTAGTAGTGCCCTAGTTATCCACTACCGCAGCCACTTAGCCTCACGGTGCCGCCTCTCCTCTACCTCTGCCAGTTTCCCGATCGTTTCTGATCACTTCCCCTGGCTGACGACGTGAGCACGAGGTTCTGATCTTGGAGGTAAGGGAGGCTATATTGATGTTAAATTGTAGTGGTGATAGAATATCTTGTTGATTTCTTGATCTTTTTGATCCGGATAGTGAATTGTAGGGTGTTACTTGGGTTTCCAGCAGCTACCCAGTTCTGACAGCCACTCCATTCAGTGGCTACTGGTTCCTGCAACGACTGTGAATCTAGGTAAGATGTAGGGTAGCAGTTAAACCATGGAGTCTATATGTTGATCTATCTTGGTTTGATTTGGGTGGTTTTCTGGGAAACAGGGGCTGTGGTTTGATTCCGACCAGCAAGCATGTGGAAGGATTTGTTGTGGTTACAACCATGAGTTTCCAGCAGCATACCGTTGCAGCTCTTCAATTTTGGATCAACAGCAATTCATCTGTTGAGGTGAGTTTTTGTACTGAGGATTAGGGTTTCAGCAAATCTTTTGCTGTATGATTGGAGTTTTGGATTGTTTCTTGGAGGGATAGGTTTGTGTGTGCTCTTGGAGCTTATGGACAGAGAGTCATAGGACTCTGATTTGAGATGAGCATCTCAACGTTGGATTTGACTGAATTGGATCTACAGTTAAAGGCGGGTACCTCTTGACTTATCTTTTATGATATTGTCTTTGGATATGCATAGTGATCCTGTCTGAACTAGGAGTCAACGGACGCTGGGGACGTGGCGCTCCCTGCTGGATCCTTGAGTGCTCCGGCGAACCTGCAACAGAACCGAGCCGAGGGGGTGTCCCGGCGACGGCCCTCCGACGCTCAAGTCAGGCGAGGAAATAGCAAAGAAGTGGCTTCAGAGATCCAGACGCGCGTACCTCCGGTGAAGAAATGGAGGCCTTATATAGAACTATCGAAAGAGCCCAGGCACGTCAATCGAAGCAGTCATCTGCTTTAGACCATACCCAAGTATGGGCCTGTCAGAAGAGCATATATGAGACCATACTGCTACTGTATCCACCTCTCCCTGATGTGACGGCGAGATCTTCCATCGTGCAATCTCGTGTATGGCCTTATCATCAGACGTGCCTTCTCTGACATCACATATCTCGAGACAAGCGCATAGGCCGCTCGACTACCGTTATACCCTCGCCCTTATCTTAGCCGAGCGGACCACCCGCTCGGCCTGGCAACCTTGCTCCCCCTGATCCTCCTGCCTTGGCGTCGAAACACAAGCCCATGGATGGGTTATCTATAGCCCGCTCGGACCATTATCCGTTGGCCCGCCCTCCATTCCATATCACTTGCCTTCCTTCAAGTCTAGTCGAAGGAGGCAAGTCCGACCGACGACCGGACTATGTGTCCGAGCTGCCGCCGCCTTCCGCTGCTTATAGTATCCGTGGGTCGTTCACCTTCATCCAAATTCAGCCTCTTCATTCCGCTTGTCTTGTCGCTCAACATGGGTGTTTGCGTGTCTAGATCTTCTCGAAAATGCAAATCCTTTTCATTAAGTCGAGCACGCGCGATGGGCGCATTAATCGTGACTCGGATGTGGCGCCACGTGTCGACCTCGTGTGGCGGCCACTTACGATGGGACGACTTGTTTGAAATGGACGACCATGGCGTCCTTGTTTCTCGTGACTGGATCTGACGGCTGAGGTCGATCGGGCCCTACCCTATAAAGCCTCCGCTCTCCAATCATCCGCCGCCGCCTTCGCCTCCGTCACCTCCCTCCAGATCTAGTGTCTGGTTTTAGGCGGCGATCACCTCATCGGTGATTCTTTCCACCTGCTTCCTTCCAGTGAGTCCTCTGCCTCCACTTAATAGGTCTTCCCGCTCATTTCGCTCCTTTGGTTTCCCTTCCTTTGATTTTTTTTTCAACCTGCTGTTAACATTTCGGGCCCCTGGTACCTGACCATGGAGAGCCGATTCGATGAGGAGCATGCCCAGCGCCTTGTTCGGACATACGGGCTTCCTGATGACCACGAAATAATTATAGCCGGCCCGACCGACCGTCCACATGACCCGCCGATCGGCTCTATTTGTTTCTTTTTAGACCAATTCCAGGGCGGCCTTAGATTTCCTACCCATCCATTTATTCTGGAGGTTTGTAATTACTTCCGCATCCCGCTCGGCCAGCTTGTGCCGAATTCCTTTAGGTTGCTGGGATGGTCGTCCTCTTTAAGTTGCACAATATTCCTCTTGACCCTAAGATATTCCATTTCTTCTTCTACCCCAAACAATCCGAGCCTGGCACCTTTATCTTCCAAAGTAGAATAGGCTTTAAATTTTTTGATAACATGCCGACCTCCAACAAACACCGAAGGAGTTTTTCTTCTTCATCCGACTTCCCGATCGCCAGCCCTTCCGCACCCAATGGGCATCATTGCGACCAAATGAGCTCGGCAAGTTCAGGTAATCCAAATTTATCTTCATGCGCGAACTGGTTGTCCGCCAGCGATACAAGATCGACCAGTTGCTCTCAAGGTGTATATATTTGGGTTATCTCCGTTCGGGCGAATCTCCCTTCCGCATGAGTAAGGACTCTTTACTCTCTTAGTCTTTTGTCTAACTGATTTTAATTTCTTTCACTGCACTGATGTCATGTGGCGCCCAAGGCTACCGCTCACTTGAAATCAAGTCCAGAGAAATCAAGCGGCCACCAAAAGGAGCTCGCCGAGCGGGGTTTAATCCCTAGCCGCCCGGCAGTGCGGAGAGGGAGGGCACACCGCCTCGAACAGAGCCGCCTCATCCGCTTCCGGCCGAGGCGGAATCGATCTCGCTTCCTGGCCTCCGAGCCGGGCGTCCCAGTGTGGAGATCCACTGAGGTCCGCGGAACGTCAAGAGACCCCGCCCGCTAGCCCAAGAGGGGGAACCACAGGCGACGATCGGCGTAACTTCGCCCGACCGCACGCCATCCCGGATCGAGACCCCTATGGCTTCGCCTGCCGCACAGTCTTCTGGATCTCCTTCCCGACCTCGCCGCCGCTTACGTCGGTTGGGCGAAACTTCCACCATAGGGGAGTCCTCGCATCAGGCGGCCGCGACTGAAGAAGCGCCGTCCGGCCACCCTACCATCAAGACTACCCTCCGATTCCCATCGGAGGAATATTTACTGTCTGCCGATCGGCCATCGAGCCCCGTTCACGAGATAACCCTGACTGGTCCGCTCGCCAAACTCTTCGAGGACGCCCAGATTCAGGCGGCCCTTATGACGCCCAAGCAGCTCGGCGATAACAATATGCAGCAGGCCACTCAGGTAAACCCATCTTCATTCCCGTGTCATGCTATTGTTTGATTCCTGACATTATTATTTCCCTTACAGCGCTGGGCTGAACAAATTGCCACTAGCCGTCGGCTAGCCGAGTTGGAGGGCCTTCTGGAAAAACTCCAAGTGTCGGAAGGTCCCACGGCCGAGCGGGAGAAACAAGCTCTTGAGGCCGAACAGAAGAAGGCTGCCGACCTGGCTACTGAAGTAACTCGGCTAGAGGACTTGGTGAAGAAGCGTGACAAAGAGGTGAAGCGCGCCGGTAGCCGGAAGAGGCAGGCGATCGCTGACCTGGACAGAATGAAAGTAGATGTCCACGCGCTAAATCAGCGATCTAAGGATCTGGAGGCCCAGCTGAACGCCGAACGGGAGGTCCGTTCGGCTGAATGCACAAAGGCTGAAGCAAACTTGAAGGCCCTCCAAGATTCCTTAACTGCTTCCCGGGCGTTGCTCCAAAGATACAAGGAGGGAGAGCCGAGTCGCCTAGCCGCAGCGCGCCAAGAATACATCCGCTCAGAGCGATTTGGCGAAAAGTTTGGTGGCAATGTCTCCTCAACCTTCCTCGAGGCGGTCAAGGTCACCACGGCGTACTTCAAGAAGGGGGGGCATCTTCCTGCTGACCTGAGCATTCCCCCTCCCGAACTGGCGGCCATGATCGACGACATCCCGGACATCTTTTTAATTTTGAGGATCCGGAGTGATGTGGGTTATTCAAGCACTTTTTGTACTTCCTCCGCTCGGCGGATGTGAAATTTTTGTACGTGCCGTTCGGCATAATTTTTCTTCAAATGAAACGATGTCCTTTTTCCTGTCTTCTTACTCATTGTCCATAATATTCTTCTGCTTGCTTAACATTAATGCTTGTAAAATTTTCGCCAGTCGTGCTCTTAAGCTTTCTCCCTCACGCGTCCGATCGGCTTGGCTCATCATAATTAATTCTGTGCACTATGCTTAGAGTCAGTCATGCTCTCAAGCGTTCTCCGTCACGCGGCCGATCGGCTTAATCCCTTAAACAAATTTCGAGCGGGAAAGACTACTCGCGCTGCACGTATCTGGCTTACGTGAATTCAGCTAACGCCGAGTATCTAAGGACCAACCCCCGTCGGGCCTGAATGTTTTAATATTCGTAGTTTCCTCGATTTTTTATTCTGATTTTCGTTCATCCGCCCGGTGTATTTATAGTCGCCGGGCCGGCTCGATCTTTAACGACGGTGCTCGCGCTTTCCGCCTTGATTATTTATGATCGCCTCGTCCTCGATTTTAACGATGCTCGCCTTGGATTATTTATAGACCCATTGTCTCGATTTTAACGACTTGCTCGCGGCTTATTTATAAGTAGGCCCACGGCCTCGATTTTAACGACGGTTCGCTATTATTTATAGCCTACGGCTCTCGATCTTTAACGATCTGCTCGGCCATTATTTATAGCCTGGCGGCTCTCGATCTTTAACGACTTGTTCGCTCATCCGCCTGATTATTTATGACGCCACTGCCTCTCGATTTTAACGACCCTCCGCCTGATTATTTATGTATCCTCTCGATTTTAACGTGCTCTTATTTATAGCCTCGATTTTAACGACGGTGCTCATTATTTATAGCCTACTCTCGATTTTAACGACTGCTATTTATAGCCTATCGATTTTAACCACTGCTCACGACGCTTATTTATAGCCGGCCCGGCTCTCGATTTTAACGACGGTGCTCGCCTTCCTGGATTATTTATAGGCGCGGCTCTCGATTTTAACGACGGTGCTCGTGGCAAGGATATTTAGCCTGCGCGGCTCTCGATTTTAACGACGGTGCTCACCGGTTCCACTGATTATTTATGACGCCGGCCTCTCGATTTTAACGATTTGCTCGGCGTTATTTATAGCTGGCCTACGGCCTCGATTTTAACGACTGCTCGCTTACCGAGGTTAACTCCTTACCGTCAAGCGACCTTGGCCTTCATAACTTATCTCGCGCTTGGGCGGTCTTTGTGCCCGTCCGAACAACACGGGTCATTTGCTTGCGAATATAATCGGCTGGGGGGCCTTCGCTATTCGGGCGCTCGGCTTGGATAACCCATATGCCCCTTTCACCCAGCTCGGAGAGCGTACTCCTAGCCGAACGGCTCAGGGTCTGCTGCGTCGAGCATTTTGGCTCGGATAATTTACCTCCGTCCGGAAGGTACCGGGTTTTCGATCCTTGAGCGCTTGGCTCGACCCATTTACCTCCAGCCGAGCGGCTCAGGCCTTTGCTCCAGGCAATAACGAACGCTGCTTGTTATACGCAGCCCGGCCGAACGGCCTGGGGTCTTCGGGCCTCGATGATAATGCCTTATATTCGCTCTTTCGACTCTTCATCTCTGCATTTCAAGTATTTAGTCGAAAAATAAAATACACGGTGATTTACAGTGATACACCTTTCACCCCGCCCGGTAAGGCTGGAGGTGGTTCGCGCTCCAAGGCCTATCTAGCTGCCGTCCGTCCTCGTCTTCCAAATAATACGCGCCCGAGCGGAGCTTTTCGATGATTTTGAAAGGGCCTGCCCATGGAGCTTCAAGCTTGCCGACATCTCCGACCGGCTTGACTTTCTTCCAGACAAGATCGCCGACTTGGAACGATCTGGGAATTACGCGCCGGTTGTAGTTTTGCTTCATCCGCTGACGGTATGCCATCAGCCGAACGGATGCCTTAGCTCGCTCCTCGTCTACCAGATCCAACTCCATGTTTCTCCGATCGGCGTTGCCTTCATCGTACCATTGGACCCGGGTAGACTCGACGCCGACTTCCACCGGAATGACTGCCTCACCGCCATACACCAAATGGAACGGTGTGGCGCCCGTCCCTTCCTTCAGCGTCGTTCGGATGGCCCACAAGACGCTCGGCACTTCATCCGGCCAACTCCCTCCCAAATGGTCGAGCCGAGCACGAAGGTTGGCGACTTCGGCTTGACCGTTGCTCTGAGGATAGGCCACGGACGTGAAATGTTGCTCAATGCCGTAGCTTTTGCACCAATTCTCTAACATCTTCCCTGTGAACTGCCGCCCGTTGTCGGACACTAGTCGGCGAGGGATGCCGAACCGACAAATGATGTGTTGCGAGATGAATTTTTTAACCATTTGTTCAGTGATCTTTGGCTCGGCCTCCACCCACTTGGAGAAATAGTCCACCGCCACTAGTAAAAATTTCTCTGCCTGGCCGCCATCGGAAATGGACCCACAATATCCATTCCCCATTGATCAAACGGCAGAAATGGTTGATGCCTTCATCTCCTGCCGGTGGGAGAAGTTGTGATACTTCGCATGAAAGGCATGTAGATACCGCCCGAGCGATCTGTTGTAAAGTCACAAAGTATCCGCCAAGAGGATCTTCGCAATGAGCGTCCGCCGATGACCCCGATGATCCTTGATGTACCTCCGGAGGATGTCCGAGTCCTCCGAGCTACACATTTCAGCAAAGGGCGCGAGAAAGCTTTCTTAAGGCGATCTCCGATGAGTGTAAACCGACCGGCTCTTCTTCCGAGGGGCTGCATATTCCTCGGATGGTGTGGTGCCCGAACGGAGGAATTCTATAATAGGTGTCCTCCAATCACTTGAAATGCGAGGCCTTGGATCCGCCGACATGTGCCACCAGCAGCTGCTTTTTCAATTGGTCGAATGGCGACCGCCGCATTGAGCTCATGAGTTGGCTAACTCATCGCCTCTGGTTCTCCGCTCGTGGATCTTCCAATAAGCACCTCCTGAAAGCAGCTTTGAGTTTTCAAAGGCTCAGCCAGAGTTTGAGCCGAAAAGCTTGATTTCAAAGGTGCTGAGAGTTGCCGAGCGCCAACCGTGAATCGAATAGAGTGTCACCCGACTTGCTCCCACATGCCGTGCTGCCTGCATCCGGCTAGGAGGGCCTCATACTGCTTCATTATTGTTAGTAGCTTTGTAATCTAGCCGACCGGATAATCTTCCTGAGGTGAGAGTAATAATATTCCGATCCCACTTCCGAGCCGAGTGGAGGATCCATCCACATATATTCTCCACATAGCTTCCGGTTCGGCCTTTGCACTCGGTCACAAAATCAGCCAAGGATTGGGCTTTAATCGCCGAGCGGGCTGATATTGGATGTCAAATTCACTTAATTGCCGTCCACTGATAAGCCGTCCGACGCTCGATTCAACAAGACCTTCCGAGTGGACTGCCTGCTCGACAATGATGGTGTGAGCCAAGAAATACGGTCGAAGGCGCCGAGCGGCTAGAACCAAAGCTAAGGCCAACTTCTCGAGCCCGGTGTAACGAGATCGTCTTTTAAAATGTGGCTTAGAAAATACACCGGCTGCCGCCCGCCCTCACAAGTGCCGAGCCTACAACATGCTCGATTGACGACAGATACATATACAATGACTCACCCACGATCGGCTAAGACCGGAAGAGAATTTAGATATGTCTTCAACTCTTCAAATGCTTGGTCACACTCTTCATCCCATCGAACTTAGTAGCCTCAGCAGATCTTGAAGAATGGCAGTGCCCGGCCGATGGTTCTCGAGATGAATCTGATAAAGCAATTATCCGACCGGTCAACTGGACTTCTCTTGTATTTCTTGGGGGTGTCATGTGCTTTCACCTTGCTGGGATTTGCTTCGATTCCCCGCCCAATATACCCCAAGAAATGCCCTCCTTTAGCTCCGAACAGGCACTTCCGGGGATTTAGCTTGACTCCATATTTGCAGTGCTCGGAAGGTTTCTTCCATATCCTTGAAAAGATCGGCCGCTGACGGATTTGATAAGAATGTCGCCCACATAAACTTCCAGATTCCGCCTGATCGCTCCTCGAACACCTTGTTCATCAAGCGTTGATAGGTGGCCCCAAGATTCTTCAATCCAAACGCATCACATCAGTAGCAATATGTGCCACCACACGAAGCTTACTTTTTCTGATCTTCCGGCGAGCGACTCATGATATCCTCGTAAGCGCCAGCATGCAAATTAGTCACCACCGTGGAGTCCACCAAATTGATCTATCCGGCAGGATAAAACTGGGCACGCCTTGTTTAAATCTCAAAGTCGATGTAGACCTCCACTTGCCGCCGGTTGAGACCAAGACTACGTCACGCCCACCGGAACCCAGACCGCGATGTGGCCGCCTTGAAGTTTTTCCACCTCCGCCTGGATAACGGCATTCCGCGCTGAAGTCCCTTTTTCTCCGCTTCCACCGCCGAGCTCTATCGGACATGCAATCCATGCCGCTAGGCTTGGGGAAATTCTGTAATTCGTGTGTCACTGCATCGAAGACATCATGATTTCGCTGAGGCATCAATCGCCTTCTCCTTCCGCTCTTCTCCGCATCGAGGCGATAAAGTCGGGCTTCCGACGGGCCTGATGGATCCGACTTCTCCTTTCATCATAAATTAAAGCAGGAGGTTTCTCGGTTATGGCGTGTACCTCAATTCGGGGCGCCTTCCGAGCGGAATTGGATCATCTCTATATAGCACCGAGCCGCTAGCTGATCTCCCGCACTTCTCCTACTTTTTCCACGGGAACTTTATCTTACGGTGGAAGGTTGAGACAACCGCTCGGAACGCCGGCCGTCCCAAAATGACGTTATAGGACGAGGAGAGTCGACCACCACGAAGTTTATTGTCTTGTCCTCCGAGCGGCTCTTCTCCCAATGAGGTGGCTAGCCGGATTTGTCCGACCTACCAACTTCGCTCAGAACCCAGAGAGCTGGTCACATGGGCAATTGCAGCTCGATCTATTTGCAATGTCAACGCCTTCTTGAATATGATGTCGACCGAGCTCCCTGTGTCAACAAATACGCGTGAATGGTGTAATTGCTATTACCGCTTGAATGAGCAGCGTCATGGGGCACTTCTACTCCTTCTAAATCTCCGGCCCGAAGTACTTCCGGTCCACCGCCCGCTTCTGGCTACATGACCACCGTGGATCTGCAGTGCCGAACGCCCGCCTTTCTCGCCTTTGAGTCTCCTCCTCGCCGGCCTCCAAAGAATAACGCCGATCTCGCCCGGAAGTATTGCTCTGCTTTCTCCTCCCGAGCGGACGGCCGAGACTGCTCTCGGACGCCCACGATTCTCCTGCCTGGGATCGGTGCCGACGGCTCGGTGACGCCGCCGGGTCCGCCACCATAGGTCCTTTGTCTTCGTCGATGGAGGAGACCGCTGCTCGCTCTCCGGCATGGGATTAGTCACGGGAAGACTTGACAATCCTCGATTGCGTGATCCGATCGTGGAAGGAGCAATGTAGGGGTCCACTTCTTCTTCACGAGCGGCAGCCACTTCAGACGCGCGATCCGACGTGAGGATCGAATCGCCCGCCCTGGCCCGGTGGTCCGAGCGGAGGCAGCTTCACGCGATGGCCGCTGATTTTCCTTTTTCCGAAGTCATGCTTCTTCCACATTTATATATTCGCTGGCCCGACGCAACATGTGATCATAATCTCGGGCTTTCGAGCGATCGGAAGAAGTCACCATCTACCGGCCTTGTGTGAAGGCGCTCATCATCGCCTCCGGCTGGCTGATGTCCATTGCCACTTGGTCAATCGCTGGATGTAAGCCCAGCGATTCCTTCTGATCTCGCCGACGGCAGCCGACACTTGTCTTCCGATAACGCCGACCGCTAGCAAAGTGGTGGAGGAAGGCCGTTCGAATCCTTGTCGTGATAGATCCGTCAAGAACCTCCGGAACCACCGCTGAGAGCGATCCCGAGAGAGTGGTAAGAAAGACGCTGATTTCACCCACCTGTATCACGGAGCGTGGTCAGTTGTCAAACTTACCCAGACGGTCATCCGGTCCGTTGTTCCATCAGACCGCTTATCGCCTGAGGCACGTGAAGGTTTCAGAGGGTCTCGAGAATAGCCTCCAGAATCGCGATTGTCCGCCGGGAGATGAATCCGCGAGCTTTCCTTCGTCATCTCGCCTGCATTTCGTCTCAAGAAGAGTCTCTATCTCCGAGCCGGTCCGGCCTGGGGTGCGAATAAGGCCCGGTGAACGCGACGGGTCAAGGTGCTTCCGCCACCACCCGACGCAGATGTTGTTATTGCTTCCTACTGCTCTACCGCCGCTTGTTGTTCAACAATTTCATGGGCCCTTATCTCGACCAGAGGCCCAACTCTTCTTGAGAGTGCCACATCAGGTATCCTTCCACCGCCCATCGCTCCGCCGACGCAGGAGTTCCCACGACGGCCAAATCGATCCCTGTCTCAACTAGGAGTCAACGGACTGGGACGGGCGCCCGCCGGATCCTCGAGTGCTCCGAACCCGCAATGTAATCCCGAGCCGAGGGGTGTCCCACGACGCCTCCGACGCCAAGTCAGCGAGGAAATAGAAAGAAGTGGCTTCAGATCCAGACGCTGCATTCTGAAGAAACGAGGCCTTATATGTAACTATCGAAAGAGCCTGTGCACGCTAATCGGCAACCATCCGCTAGACCATACCTGTACGGGCCCGCAAGAGTATATGAGACCATACCGCCATCAGATCCACCTCTCCCCGACGCGACCACGGATCTTCCATCGTGCAATCTCGCAATGGCCTTATCATCGACGTGCCTTCTCCGACATCACATATCTCGAGACAAGCGATAGGCCGCTCGACTACCGTTATACCCTCGCCTTATCTTAGCCGAGCGGACCACCCGCTCGGCCCTTAGGTCCCAGCCCTTAGATCCTCCCCGCCAGGCCGAAACCCAAGCCCATGGACGGGTTATCTATACTCCGCGACCATTATCCACGCCACCCCATTCTTACACCGGATCACATAGTATTTTATAACTACAAGCAACGAATACGTCATTCGTATGCATCGCTTGATATCCATAGATGTTAGGTTTATCGCCCGCGACGATCCGCTTATATCACGCGATTAATCGCCAGAGCATCAGACACACGAGTATCTTAGTTTCTGTAATAAGTGACATACCATGTTTTAATCGAGGTTAGACTAGGTTCTGACTTTGTTTCACCATGTATCGAGATTATCCGATACTTAGGTTTTACGCCACGACCGGCTTCAGTACTTCTATTCAGAGCATCATATATCTGTACCTAGACCTCGATTATACGCATATCGTCAGTACATATACGCATGGAAGGAGATATGTTTAGATCTAAGTCATATACCATGAGGACCCGTACGTCCTAGATCCGGATCGACCCATCGACATCGTGGTACCCATATTACGATATATGGATTTTCTATACCGATCGTGATATTCCATACTTATTATGCTCAGGACATAGGTTTTTTTCGATATTTTATCCGAACCGCTTGACATACATTATGACCATCGCTTTACAAGACCCATTTCAGATATACGGATACGGTTATGTTGATCATTGTTTACGATAACGACATGATCACGATCAGACGTCAGTGCGATCGTTTACCCACTACGGTCGAGCCCATCGCCATTATACGATCGCACACACCCCCACCCGGGTTTAGTGGTATATCGTGTGTGTAAGCTTCACTGCTTCGCTCATGGGTCATACGACCGCGGTAGCCATAGCCGGGCCTCCGCTCGTCACTTACCGGCATTTAGTGTAGAACAGAGTAGCAGCATCAGACGGACTCCGCTTCTGCCGTCAGTGACTGCAGGTAATGGCAGAGATACCTCCCGCCATCGCTGCACGGAGTCGAGAGCATCAGCCCCATTTACGATCTGGGGTCACAGTGATGAGTATCTGACAAAGATCCCGCCCACTCGGCCACCATCGGAGCAGCGACGACAGAGTGCACGGTTATTACAAATTTCACCCACCCTGGCCTCGCCATTCTGAGGTGAGAGGATCGAATCGCCGGGTGACCAAGACGTGATCAAGATCATACGATCGATGTATTTATATTATCATGATCAGGTTCACGACGTCACGATTTCGTCGACGATACCTTCGACCCGCATACGTGATTATCGACACTTTGGCTGACGACCCTTTGTCTCGATAGAGTTCCCGTGAGTACCCTCGCCACCTTCGCCAGATATTCCCTATATATACGATTAGAAGTTATATTCCATGTTTATTGTCATAGATATATCTTACTACTCACGTCCATCGTATTCACTGTAGTCTGAACTCACCCCGCCGACACTATCTTTTCAGTACCGTGTTATTTGCTGTCGCCGAGCATCCTGGTCACGGTCCCCACGCCACATCGTAAGACTCATCTGCTTCACGATGTTTGTTTGCTTTACGACGATTGTTTCACTCAGATCCGGTTTTATTGGAGTGTCGATGTTCTGCTATGTGGGCCAGATTATTGGTCAGGTAAGCTTCACCTGCCAGCGCTTTACGCTTCGTTAGACTGGTCATTATTCGCCAGGTTGGTTTTGTTCACCGCAGAGGTCAATGATATATATATAACTGCTGGTTGTGTGTATATTCCACCACTATCAATGTATATTACGTCTCAGAATGATTGGCATCACCCAGATAGGGAGGTGTTGCGAAATTTCTTGAGACAGACTCCTCTGGTAGTGACAATTGGTGGTGTGGAGGCGGTGTCTGATACTTGCTATATGTTTTGAATATGTAGTTAGTTATTTGCATAAATAGCTAATATAATCTAATTATTTATTTCTGTCATAGGCTTGGTTTTTTAAGCATGTCCCTATTCAACAAGCAGCTAGCATGGTAAGACCCAGAATAAGTAAGTGGGGGTCTGCTTATTCTCATATTAATAAAGTAAGAGATAAGTAACAAGGACCCTCACCTCTCATGGCAAACATAAGTGAAATAATGCTACAATCATATTATATATGTAAATGTTCATTAATTGATTATCTATTGTTATTGATCTATCGTTAGAGGTGAGTGCATGACTATCTTCGAGCGATCAACCTCTCATCTTTGGTCAATACCATAGTAGGTGGGAAAATTACTTATATTTCTTAAAGTTAAGAAGAGTGTCCTCATTTTTTTGCTTTGAAGGTAGAGCACCATCGATTTTGAGACATAAGTTGTCATTTTGGGAGGTAAAACATTTTAGAGATGAGTGTTATAGTTTATATGTGTTGGTGTAATACCCCCTGGGTCAGGCTGA